>NC_060959.1:4625262-4630262 GCF_910589235.1 Vespa crabro | reverse complement strand
TTGAGAATCGTTTTCTCTTAAAAATCAACGAGGATATCGAGAGACTGTAATTTCTCTCACAAAAGTTGCTTCTTTAGAACTCGTAAAAAGGTTTTTCAAAAAACATTTTCGATTGTGAACACTTTTTCGATTTGTCTGAATCTGAAAACTTCTTTTTGTATTTGTTGGAATCTTTGAATACGGAAGTGTTAAAATGCTATACCGTGTGTAAAAAGAAAGAAAAAAGAATCAGTTCGAATTTCAGTTTGAACTTTTATACATTTTATTTCCTTGGGAATAAAATTTCAGATCTTTTCTGTTATCTGTCCGCCATATTATTTTGGTATTTCATTTTTCTGTTGTATTTTCAACAATTTATATATTTCTTTCTTCTTTGCTAAAATTTATCTATAGATATATGCGTATATAATAATTATTTAAAAGTATAAAAGTATGTTTTGTTGGAATTTAGAGGAAAACGTCTAATTGATAGATCGAATTCTATATTTAATATAATAACTAGAAATTGTAAGAATTATTCTCAGTCGGTAAACTCAAGTGCAAATCATTTTTCATCGTAAGATCTTAACTTTTTTCCCATGGCTTTTATCTTTGACCCGTGAAAATAAGAACCTACATAGTAGAAAAAATAGAATACATCGTTGTAGTTGCTTCTATGTATACATCATGGCGAACTTTCCATTTGGTTCCGGTAAACTTGAAAATTACTCGTACCACGCACCGAACTTTCTCAGGCCATTACGTTAAATTCGAACTTCCGTTCTTCGTCTTTCTTCCTTTTATTTTTCCTCCTTCTCCTCCTCCTCCTCTTCTTCTTCTTCTTATTCTTCTTATTCTTCTTCTTCATTTTTGCTTGGTAAGATCTTTCTGTCTTCCTCAAATCTTACTTGGATTAACCAAGGATTCTCCATAAAGATGCAGATGAGCTAGCTAGGATAATACTAACCCTCTGACACAAGAGAATCGTTTGCTTCTAGTATCTCCATATCGGATAACTAACAGTAATGTTCCTATTGTTAATGAAATTTACTAGCAATCTACATCGGGAATCTACGTTCACAGGATTTCCAAAGTCGTAAGACGGTTTAACTATTCTACTTAAGTTTTATCTGATCGTTTAACATCGAAGACAAATATTTCGCTCTTTTTTTCTCTCTCTCTCTCTTTTATCGAAGGTTACTTTAAGTTCTTGTTTTTTTTTCATTTCTTTTCTTTCAAGTTTCATTGAAAAAAAAAATAAATATAATCTTAAATTTTTATTACGATTATTGAATCGTTAAATATACATCCAGTTTGTTATAGAAAATGATACATATATACAATTTTGAATGATTTTTGAAATTCATACATTCTCGTATAAAAATTAATTTCATTGTTAAAATTCTATCCCTTTTCAATGTAAACCGACAGATTTAAACGAAAAACGATTTATTTAATCTCATTGACAATATTTAATCCTGAATTTGTGAAGAGAATTTTAGATAATAGCGATATTGTCTATAAAATATAATTTTATTACTACGAACAATTACAAAAAATTTTATGCATTATGTAATTATTAATAATTTCGAAAGAAAAGAATTAATTTCTTTCTATTGAATAATTATCCAACAACTTATTAGAACTAATAATAATTCATACATTTTACATAAAATTAGAACATTATTTATGATTCTACTCATCATCACACTGTATATAGAATAATTGGTAGGTGGTCCTCCCGTTAGTTGAATGCATTCATATCTGATTCCGTTAGCGCTCCAATAGTTTATCGATAGGTACATACATCGATGTCTCGAAACTGAAATTTGAGCATGTTGGTGGTACATAACTAGGTCATAGAACAGGTCGGTGAGAATGCAGTTTTAGATGTAGGTAGTGCTTCTATATAATCTATGAACATTCAAGTATTCCTTCGTAGTAGTTTTCCTATTCTTTGTTCTCTATAGAATGTGACATAAGAATGAAGAAACGTTAACGTCTAATAATAAAACGGTATGAATATTTTCTTTTTCTCTTTTCTTCTTTTTTTTTTTTTTTTTTTTTTTGCAAATTTTCAAATCAGAATCTCTATAGATTTTTTTTTTTTTTTCGATGCGTATAAAAAAATAAATGAATGCACGAACGTATATTGTATACGCGTTCAACAATGGATTTGCAGGCGTTAATTGTACGTACTAAAGTTTTAATTAATTAAATTTAATTGCAGGGGGCGGTTTTATTCGCTATAACATTAATATATCTCATTAGTTTTTAATTAAATATAATATTAATTGTAAAAAAAAAAAAAAAAATAATGTTTATGATATGAGTATGAAATCTGAAAGAGATTTATGTACATTGTACGTTGAATTTTTTAATTAATTGAAGGAAATCATTTTTTTTTTCCTTTTTTTTCTTTTTTTCTTTCTTTTTATTTTTTCTTTTTTTTTTTTAATATAAGTTCATAATATTATTTTAATCGAAGTTAATATAAATTGTTCAGAAAAATAATATTTATAATTTTAGTATGAAATCTGAAAGAGATTTATAGTTATCGATTGTATATACTAAATTTCATATTTTATTAAAATTGATAAATAATTTCTTTTCTTTTTTTCTTTTTTTCTTTTTCTTCATATTTATAAAAAATTTATTTCATCGTAGAATTTCTGAATCTAATAAATAATCCATCGGAAAAGTATAAAACGTGGATTGCTAACAAAAAAAAAAAATATGATATTTATGATTTAATTATGATATCTGAAAAAGATGTACAGACATCGGTTGGTGTATATCAAAATTTCAAATTTAATTAACATATATAAATAATTTTTTTTCTCCTTTTTTCATAATAACATTAGTTTACATTATTACATCGATCAAAGCAAATGCAAAAGAAAGAAAAAATTGTTAAACGAGTAATATTAATAATTTCTCTAATTTTAATTATGAGACATTGAAGTCCTTGAAATTGGTAGGTATCATAAATCTACTGTTAAATGAAATGAATCAGCTTGTACGTGTGTATGAAGATTTTTATTAAATATTATTCTCCCGTTCTCTCTCTTTCTCTTTCTTTTTCTCTTTCTCTTTCTCTTGTTCTTTCTCTTTCTCTTTCTCTTTCTCTTTCTCTTTCTCTTTCTCTTTCTGTAGAATGAAGAAAAAATAACAAAGTATATACTTTTCTATCCTGTCGCCATAAAAGAGGAAGTTATTTCGTTGTAGAATTTTCGAAAGGAGCATAGTGGTAAGTCGTCGGAGAGAAGTATCTACAACAACGTTCTACCTTTCTTCTTCTTAGCTAACTTTTCTTTTGCATAACCGGATATTTCGAGCGTAAATTAACATCGTACGGCTTTCAAAGCTGCTTTTCTTAGTCGTTTAATAATGCATTTCGTATATATACATAACTACGTATCTATACGGTCGATGGAATGTTTGTCTAAGTATAAAAAGTAGAACATCGTGGACTAGGATATCCATCTTGGATAAAATTATCTTTTTATAATAAATTCTTTTCTCGAAGGACGAATAGAACATAACGATATCCGTGTTTCCTTATTTTGCAAATATTTTATTATTATTATTATTATTGAATTATAAGGTTTTTATTTTATTCTTCATTGTCTAGTTTTTATGTTCTGTTTGTAATTAAAAATCCATTACATTTATGGACATATAAAGTAATAACGTCCATTGTGTGTCGTTCACCCAAGCTAACATATTTTAATCTCATGTATATTACATACACGTGCTTCACGAACTTATGCAAAAACGATTATACAGTTACAAACTATAATTTTATAATTTTAATTGTTTGCTTATTTCTTTTTATTTTTTTTTTATTTTTTTATTTTTTTTTTTTTTTATTATTGTAAAATCTCAAATCTATTTGTATATTTTTTCAAATCTATTTTCTTTGATTTCAACGTAAAAGATTCTTTCAATAAATATTCATTCGTTTAAGATTCGTTTATTTGTTATATTAATATATTTTATAGTAATTAATATTTTAAATTATTAAAATATTCTTAAAAATATAAATTGCGGATTATTTCAATATGTAAAGTCTGATAATAATTTTGATGTAAAGTTCTTTTCTTTTTAATCGTTTTATTTATTTAAAATCTTTTATTTTTATATATATATATATATATATATTTATATTTTTCTTTTTATGTATAGTATTTTAAATTATTATAAATAAAGAAAATTATCATTAAGAAGTTAAATAGTTTTTATTTAAAAGAAAAAATTTCAAATTTTGTTAATTAATTTTATATACAAATATAAATTGTATAAATAGAGTTTATCAAATCGATCGGGGAGTCGCCGTCAATTTAGATTAATCTTTTTAGCATTTAGTTTCTTTTTCTTTCCTTCTTTTATTTATTTAGTTATTTATTAATTTTTTTTTTTTAATTGAATGAACGTTCTTGAACGAACCTTACTTTGTTCCAGTTTACATATTTTCCACTTATTTTTCTTTTCCTTCTTCTTCATTCATCTCTGTCTCTTCTTTGTTCTTTTTGTTATTCTTTTTAATTTATTTTTCAATTAATTTCATTCATCTGAAAGGATCCATTCCGTCGAAAAGACAGTTAAAAGGATAGACGTTTCTCTCTCTCTCTCTCTCTCTCTCTCTCTCTCTCTCTCTCTTTCTCTTTCCTTTCATTGCATCTCTTTGTAAATCGATTCGAATCACGAGTTCTTGGAAGCAATGAGTAAACTTTCGTGAGAGAATATCAAAGAAGATCGTGGAGAAATGTTCTTCCTCGTCCCCTCCGCTGCCCTTCCCCCTTGTCTCCACGAGACTCTGTTCTTGTAATTTCTTTTCGTTCTCATTTAAAAAAAGAAAAAAGGAAAAAAAAAGTAAGAATCTCGGATGAATGTTTCGAAATACCGAACGAATAAGTTTTCTCAAAAAAAAAAAAGAAAAAAAGAAAGAGAGACGAGCTAAAACTTTGCGTGATATACATAGAAAATTCAAAAACAAGAAAGATTTACAATGGCGAATT
>NC_060959.1:4607762-4620262 GCF_910589235.1 Vespa crabro | reverse complement strand
AAATCATGTCGGTATAGTATACATACATAACGACATTAAAAATGTATTAGTTTTGGTAGACCAATCTGTGAAATTGTGTAAATACAAAAATACATTTTGATATCAAATTATGTCGGTACATAAATATATTTATGTGTTTGACATTAAAAACAATTTGTCTATTAATTGAATATATTAAAACGAGACATTTTATCTAGTATTCATAGGAATTTATTTATTTATTTATTATTTGTCTTTTTAATTTAATAATTTAAATTTTTAACTTAATGTTCGACTTAAATGATGATTTTCGACGAAACGACAATCAGTACGAAATTTTTAATAATAGTTGATTTAAATTTGTGAGTCAAATAGAACGAATTTGTTTATTATCAACGAAGAATTTTCTTTCTTTTTTCTTTTTAAGAAAAGGTTAATTTGTATAATACTTTAAAACTTCAGGATAAAATACATTTTCAAAAAGATTATTATTATTAAACCAAAGCGACGTATTGTTCGAAGGAAGTTCGTAATTCATCATTTAGGGCCGTCGTAAAAAGTTAGGGCCTTAGCAAAAAGGAAAGGACTCCATTGATTCGTAGGAAATGACAGAGAAGGTTTCTCCTAAGTTGTAGAAGTGTCCTTCACTATTCGTAAAACCGGGGAAGAGAGAGAGGGGAGGTGGAGTAAGAGAGGGTAAGAGTACCCAAGTTGAATGTTCTCGGTCTGGGTTAGACGTTTTGTGTCACCATAACGTGTCATCTAACGTTTTAAAGTTCATCCAAACTCAAGCGACCCGTTATTCCTTCCATCCATGGGAAAAATAAAAAAAAAAAGAAAAAAAAATAAAAAAAAAAAAATAGGAGGATCAAAAACTTTCCAATTATTTTTAATTTATCATTTCTAATTAAAAACAATTAAATAAATAAATAAATAAGTAACATATACATCTAACAAACACATTAGCTAAGTATAAGATTTTTATTTTTATTCATTTATTTACTTATTTATTCATTTTTCTTTGATATATAATTTATAGATGTATAATTTATAAATTTGATTTTATTTGATTTTATCTTCTTTTCCGATCATACGATTTAAAATTAATTCAATTGCATAGTATTGGATTTCAATTTCGGTATAGAAAGAAAAAGATCGGCGGATTCAATCGGCATAACAGTTACGAAGGAATGTTTTCCTCTTGAATATAAAGTATTTTCTATTAACACCTCAAAAAGATTTAAAGTAGTCACGTAATTTTTATCTATTTTAGATAACGAAAGTGTAGTCTCTCCTTTACATCCTCTACATAGTCACACGGGTTTCGACTTTTCCTTCGTCGTGATAGCCTTGCTGCACGTGTCACGTAGAAAATACAACGTCGAAAGAATATAGAAGTCTTTGACAGATTTTGGCTATCTATCTTACTTCAGACATTTTCTCTCTCTCTCTCCCTCTCTCTCTCCCTCTCTCTCTCCCTACCCTATATTTTATTTTTCTATCTCTATCGATGAAAGACAAAACGCCTATCGTATTTTTTTCTTACAACTTCTTATTTATATCGATTTTATTCGATACTAATTCAGTTATAAAAAGAAAAAAGAAACAAACTTATATCGTGACTCACATCTCTCTTACACGCTTCCCCTTCTCCCACGATCTCACATAATTTAATTTAATTTATATGATCGAATACACATTTCTTTCGTAATTTCGTCTTTATCAATGATATAATAACACGCATGAACGTATCTACGTATCTACTTAAATGCACGAGAAAGAAAAAAGAAAAATAATAGAAACGACAATAATAGAAAACAAAAAATGCAAACAAATGTTTGGTCATCATTAGCGAGAAAAAAATAAGGCTATAGTCTTTGATTAACGAAAATGATTACTTGTTTGATCGTCGCATTTTTTTTATCGAATAAACAAATCGGTCATTAACACATTGCGTAATGATTAAATAATATACGTATGAACAATCGATGATATTTCGTTCGTAATATAATTAGGCAAACGTCATAAAACGAAATTACGAAAAGTCATGCATATTCGTGTAGATAAACAGACAGACAGACAGAGAGAGAGAAAGAGAGAAAGATCTATGTATGTGTATGTATATACATACGTCCACGTAAGTTCATATTATGCAAACGTGGAAGAATAAGCAGAATACGAACGTAATGCACTGATTCACTAGCATCACGTACTTACAGTAAGTCTTGCTCGTAAATGCATATCCGGTCTTGCTTGTCCTACGACGACGTACGAAATAATTACAAGTTCTCGCATGATTCGTAGATAATATCTATTTGCATGCACGCATATATGCGTACATACATACATCTAAACACGTGTATATATATATGTATATACAGAATGTCTTTACAAAAAGCCATGGAAACTACGTATTACTAAGTATATCAAATGGATCGAAAAATTTTATATAAACTTATGCTCGAAAATCCTATTATTAAAAAGATATATATTAGGTGGACCGGAAAGTAATGTCGTTTATGCGCATGTCGATATTTGATTGTGATTAAAAATAAAAACTTGTTAAAAATTTATTCGTTTGAATTTAATTTAAGAAAGCGACATTACTTTCCGGTCCCCTAATATATACTAAAATATTTAATTTAATTTCATAATATATTTAATAAGATAATTAAATTAATAAGATATTTAAGATAATTTAATTTAAGATTTATTTTTAATTGTTTTAATTATTAAATAAACGAACTCTTTCAAATATTTCAAATATGTATATATATATATATATATATATATATATATATATACATATATATATATGCTATATATATTATATAAATAGTACATGCATTTTGAATACATTCCCAAAGTTCATCTTCTATTTCTATTGTCTTTTTATAAACCAATTTATATAAACTGTATATAATAACTTTTATTGATGATTATAGTACGTATACTAAAGGGAAAAAAAAAGAATTTGGCGATGATTAATTCGACGAATAGAAATAAATCATACATATCTTTTCAATAAAACATTTTTGGACATAAGTTTATAGGAAGTTTTTTCATCTATTTAATCTAAGTAATACGTAGTATAAATTTAGTCCTATACTTTTTATACACCTTGTGTATGTATATATATATAGTATCCTTGGAGACATTTCTATCAACCAACCAACGATCATCTCTCGTTAATTTGAATCACTTTGTTTGATCGAAGTTACCATGGACTGACTTACTTCTAATGAAATATTTGTCATCGTGAAATTCGTTATATTATTGGCGAAATATTTATTATTTATTATTTTATATTTATTATTTTTGCGTGAACTTTAGATTTTATTGAACATGTTTCGGATTGTCCGATTTGGGTCAAATAAAAAAAACAAAAAAAAATAAATAAAATAAAATAATAGATTTCTTTTTCCCCAACTTAATATTTCGTTATTGAACGTGTTTATAGTTGATAAAATTTCTGTGATATCCTTTTAAAGGATATCCAAATGAGCAAACTTGTGTTTTGCACCTTATAACAAAATTATATTAACGATCTACATATAATACATATATATATATATATATATATATATATATATATATATATATATATATATATATAGAAATTTTGTGGACAGTTGTAATTAATTACTCTAAGCGTTTAATAATCATTAAATCCTATTCACAACACGATTTATTTCCTTATCTAAATTTACAGTATAACTTTTAATAATAGAACTATATATTATTAATATTTTAAATATTATACAACGATATAATTATTAAAAAAATTTCGAATTAATATCAAGAAATAATTGCAATAATGTTCAAATATAAAATATATAAATATATATTATATTATATATTATAAATATAAATCTATCTGTGTGTGTTTCAATGTCTTATATGAAATATAAAATATGATAATACTAAAACACAATGGTATAAGATAAAAATTATATGTTCTTATTAGATAAGTATACCTTTTTTATAAATTATATGAAGTTATAAAGAATTAATATACATACAAAGATTTCTCAAAGATCTTTCGAGAGAAAAATAAAAAAAGAAAGATCCAAACTAAAAATTAAAAAGAAATAAAGCCACTTTTATCGTTATCATCAAATTATCAATCTCATATTTTCATTCAAATGTCACAGAGGTATTATATAACGAGCAATTACGAAAGACGAGTCCTCATGTTCGTAGAAAGAAATTTGCTCTGGATCGTTTCGAGCAAATACATAGAGAGACAAAGTGATAGAAGGTGAAACAGAAGTGGAGAGGGGGAGGGATAAAGAAAAGAAGTGTCGAATATAATTTAAATTGAAATACATCAGGCACGCTAATTAGCTCATAATCGTACAAAAAGCGATTAAATTATCCTCGCTTATGTAGTTTTACTAGCTTAAGAAACGGCAGAAAGTTTTAATCATTTGCGAACTTGGAAACGAACGATTCCGTGAGAATAACGTGTTCTTTTCTTTTATCTTTTAACGTGTTTGTAACACTAAGTAAGTATCCTCGTTTCTCTCTCTCTCTCTTTCTCTCTCTCTCTTTCTCTTTCTCTCTCTGCCTCTTTCTCTCTTTCTCTCTCTCTCTCTTTCTCGGTATTCATTTGTGACTAACAGGTGCCTTGGATGTAACACATAAACGATGCAAGCCAAAATTAAATTTGTTACGCGAGAGATTTCTCGAGATTTCTCGTTACGTTAGCTGAGAGATTCACAGGTTACCTAATCGGTCCACCGTAAAGATCTACTCATACTATGAAATGTTATATGTATACATATACATACATACATATATTTATATAAAATATATAAGTATAATTTTCCATAGTAGGAAGGGAATATTTCAAAATAAATTCTATTAAAAATAAAACGAAATAAAACAAGAAGATTTATTCTCACACATTTTTTCTTTTTTCCTTTCTTTTTCTTTTTTGTTTTATATATATAAATAAATCGACGAGATTCATTAAAATGAAATAAATGATGATAAAAAAATGTCGAAGTTCTTTATGTTTGGAATTTTCTCGTTACCGAGAAAGCAATATATTCTTCATCATAAAATTGAAAAGAAAGAGGGGGGAGAGAGAGAGAGAGAGAGAAAGAGAGAGAGAGAGAGTATGTGTGTATATGTGCTATAAGTGTACTAATAATTCTTCGTAGATACCAATCTCTGATAACTAATTTCTTGACAAGCTTTAAGAGGTCGAAGTTTATAGAGAGATGAAATTAATTAAAACGACAACGAGTGAACACTAAAATGCTTTTCCTTCTCTCTATCTTTCTCTCTCCCTCTCTCTCTCTCTCTCTCTCTCTCTCTCTCTCTCTCTCTCTATTTCTCTACTTCTCCATCTTGGTCACCTTCTGTATATCTTCCTTCAAACAATTTCTTAAGAATGTAAGATCTTTCACGAATGAGTTAACGTCGAGTTCTATCTAAGTTATTCACAGCGATGTTCGGCTATTCCCAGATTCTCCTCTTCACGTAACAGCAATTTCGTGTACGCTTCGAAGAGATTTTGTCGTCTCATATTGATCTACATATATCGATCTTCCGATATCATGGAAATAAACGAGTTTAGAGATAAGATATATATATATATATACATGGGGATAGAGCATGCGGCTCCCAAGTGTGGGGAATTGCCGGGAAAATAGGAGGGAAATGATAGACGTCAGGGATGTCGATTAACGATAATATTTTCAAAAAAGGTTATGATCGTTCGATCAAGATCATGCTGTCAGGAAACAGATCGCATTTATGAATAAGGCGCATTTTTGCGCCTTTGAACGATTTAAGAGAAAAAAGGCAATTTTTTATGATTTTTCTTTACTGTTTTCTTTTTTTGGTTTGTTTTGTTTTGTTCAATGCAATTTATTTAGTTAATAAAAAATGTCATTAAATATCCATTTATTAATAAAAATGTCATTAAATGTCCATGACTTCGATATCTTGAATATTTTTCAAGAGAAAAGAATTCAAACAATCGTTTATCTTCTTTTTGGATTTATCGGTGTCTAATCAATCAGAATTATTTTTCTATTGAATTCTCGGTGTCAATAATATTTCTTCGTGATGTTATCAAAAATAAAAAAAACAAAGAAGAAATAAAAAGAATTAAAAAGTCCTTAAAGTACCGTGAAGAAGAAAAAATATATAGCCAGTTTTCTTTGAGAAGACGATTATTAATATCTCCATTTAATTTAACAGGAAAAAAAGAAAGAAAAAGAAGGCGATTAAAATTTTATCATGCGATTTACGGTAAAAAGATATTTTTGAAAGATGGATATTTCTTTTTTTTTTTTTTTTTTTTTTTTTAAACTTTTCAGATGTACGTAATAACCCATAATAACTGTACATTCTCTACAAATGATATTCTCTAGGGTCACGCTTTAAAACCTTACTCCTCATCAAAAAAAAAAAGACAGCCTCGTTTATTTGCTTATAAAAAAAAAAAAGAAAAAAAATGAATGGCGTACAAATTTGATCGATCGAAAAAATAGACTCGTTATTTTAAGGGCTAATAATAATAAAGAAAAAGCATAAAGGCCTTCAATGATATAAATACGGTCCTGCTGTCAAGTGAAGATAAAATATTCTAATGAAAAGAAGCATGTTAATTTACTGGTACGATGATCCGCTATGCGATCTATGCACATACCCTGTGTGCAAACGGTGAATAACAGAGTCGACAAGATTCAGTATGTATATAGGAAAGAGAAAAAGAGAGAAAGAAAGATAATGGAAGAGAAGAGGGGGTTGGGAGAAGGAGAGAAAGAAGCATTATTATTTTCATGCATACGAGGCGGTAGAGATGAAAGGCTTAAGGACTTGAGACTACTGATGTGTCTTTTGCGTTGCAAGCGGACGAAGAACCGTACGATAAGGGGAGGAAAAAAGAACGGATGAGAAAGAGGAAAAAGAAAAGAATAGTGAGCCGCAAAGATAATTTCAAGAGGTATTAGTTACACTTTTGATAGGCAACACAACGAAGACAGAAGGATCTACATAGATGTAATTTAATGCACATACTTGAACAATCTTCTTGACCCAAAGTCTTCCTACATAATCCTTGTACGTCATTCTATGACCTCTGGTAAAGTGCATACAACGAAAGTGCATTATATAGAGTTAATTGATAGAGAGAGAGAGAGAGAAAAAAAGAGAGAGAGAGAGAGTCAGAGAGAAGGAAAATAAAACCCTTTCGAAGACTCTGGAATGCTCGTGAAATAACATTTGTTCAATCTTCTATAAAGTTCGATTCGAAGAGAATAATATCTATCCATCTATGTACAATATGCATCCCTCCCTCTCTTTCTCTCTCTCTCTCTCTCTCTCTCTCTCTCTCTCTCTCTCTCTCTCTCTCTCTCTCGCTCTGTGTGTGTGTGTGTGTGGCGCGTACGCGCGCGTGTATATAACACGTATTACGTATAGGTATATTTTAAGATAGAAAATCTTAAGAACAGGGAGAAATCTTATCTCGTAGGATGGATTAATGTACCTCTTTCTTTTTTTCTCTTTTCCTTTTCTTTTTTGTTTCTTCTTTTTTTTATCTTTTTTTTTTTTAATTCCAACTTTAAAAGCAAGTTAGATAGATAACCTCATTGATAAGTTGGAACACCTATATCGTTCGTATGGCAATGATAAAAAAAAAAGAAAAAGAAGAAAGAAAGAAAGAATATTTTATTCACAAAGATTATTCTCCTTTTCCCTCAAAACAATTTCTCGAACTTTCTGATTTTCTAACTTTTGCTATGTATGATTAGAAAAAAAGTTTACTCTCATTTTGCTATAAGCAACGATTATTCAAGGGAACAAAACAAAAGTAGCAGTAGTAACGGCAGCAACAAGAAAGATAGACCTTGAGTGCTTGACTTGAGCACTCTCTATGACGTGAACTTGAAGTTGTAACAACATGACTTGCTAGGAGACTTGCAATTTCTTGCCGTTTTTGGGAAAGGGACTGTGACTGATCTCTGAGACAAGTATTGGCTTCCAAGGTGAACAGGAAATACGAGCAGATGGTACGATGTGTGTTCTCTCTCTCTCTCTCTCTCTCTCTCTCTCTCTCTCTTTCTTTCTCTCTATCTTTATCTCTCATAGTCTTTTTTTTCTTCTTTCTATATGTCTCTTACGTTAGTTGCAACTTTTACGCATTAAAAGAGTAGAGCAAATCTATGACCATATTGGATTCGAAGAATACAATAAGTCGATGATTAAAATCAATGATAAGAAAATTGATCGTTTTAATATCAAATAAATATGTTTCGTTAATATAAAATAAATGTAATTGAAAATTGATTTCATTTCATTTCAAGTAAATGTAATGTACGTATGTATGAATATAGACGGGATTACTGACCAAGCTTTTTTACTTTTTACATTGACTGTCTCTTCTCTCGTGGTCCTGATGGTAACTTGGAAAGGGAAAAGCAGAAGAGAGGATGGAGGGAAGAGAGAGAGAGAGAAAGAGAGAGAGAGAGAGAGAAGTATAACAGGATAGCGAGAGCAAGAAGGGTCGGGAAAATGGATCGATAATCCGCAGGTTTATATGCCGTTGCAGTCCCGGCAAGGTTCGTCCTGGAAAATTTATTTGTCTACGTCTCGCGTTGGTCGTAACACTTTTAACGTCTCTCAGCTAAAAGGAGCCAATAATTTCCATGTTTCCTTTGAATAATATATTGCGAGGTCATTCACCTTTGATTTTTATTATTTTTTGTTCTCTTCTTCTTCTTCTTTTTTTTACATTTGCAATCAATATAATAAATAATAACTACAGTTTCAATTTTGATTTCACATCTGTCCTAATATTCTAAATTTGCGTTCATAAGCTCTCTCTTTCTCTCTCTCTCTCTCTCTCTCTCTCTTTGTTTTTTCTTCTTTTTCTTTAATTTTTCGAAAAAATATCGATAATTTTTCCTGACACCAATTAATGACACCTTTAATTACATCGTAATCTAAACGTCGTTCGTTAATATTAATTTTCGAAGTTATCTGAGAGAATCTCAGCTTTCGGTATCTTCGCGAGATTTCGGTGAATTTTCAACGTCATCTAACTTGAAAATTCTGTTAACTGAGGATTAGGAAGAGGATGAGAAGGAGGAAAAATAGTAGTAATAGTAGTAGTAGTAAGCTTAACTCGCCAAAGTCGACGAGCTATACTAGGAGCTATGGCGATGAGCTTACCTCGTTATTCGACGATAGTAAACTCGGCCAATCCGGTGCAACGAGTTAACGTCAACATTACCAGTAACGTGCCTCCAGCTCTCTTTCTCTCTCTCTCTCTCTCTCTCTCTCTCTTTCTTTATCTATCTATCTCTTTCTTTCTCTCGTCTTCATCCTAATCTTTGCTCAGCAAACACTTTTTAGAGAATGAGAGGTATGAAGATAGGGTAGAAGAAAATGAGAGGGAGAGGGAGAGAGAGAGAGAGAGAGAGAGAGAGAGAGAGAGAGAGAGAGAGAGATAGATAAAGAGAGATAGAGATAGAGTGAGAAAGTAAGAGAAGACTTGCAAGATTAGCGTCCCTCGCGAGTTTTTCCACCAAGAATCTTCTTTCTACCTTTTCTGTTTTTTTCTTTTCTTCATCTCCCGCGTCTTCTTCTTCATCTTCATCTTTATCTTTCCTTTTATTTTTCAACAACCAAGATAAGCCTTTACGACCTACTTGGATTAATTACGTCGCTTTTCTCAGATCTTGGTATTCATGTACTCTCACATATTGGCATCTCTTTCTCTCTCTTTCTCTATCTCTCTCTCTATCTCTCTCCCTTTTATTTTGTTCTCTTTCTTTCCCTTCTTTACATTCTCCTAACTAAATTCACTCATCTGACGCGTATCATAACTTTATATGGACTTTAGAACGAGCAACCGTTTTATAATCACGATTATATGGCACACGTTCTACTCATAAACGATATGTGCGTGCACTTATGTATTTATATATGTATGTATGTATGCATGTAGGTAGGTAGGTTGGTAGGTAAATAGGTACAATTGTACATAGAAATATGCGGGAAAAAATATGTAGGCAGATGGATTCCTCCTTCCTTTCGAGGAAACTTTACGAAGGACTTTTTTACCTTTTTTTCTTTCTTTTTTTTTGTTTTTCTTTTTGTTTTTTGTTTTTTTTTTTGTACTTGTATTTCATGAGAGGAAAATAAGAAAACTCGTTTATGGTTTAAAGTAAAATATATTGCATTTGGTATGTTTTATTACTACTTACAACTCATGAGATTATTTCATGTTTTTAATCGCTTTGATCGAAGTGTATTATTGAAAATTATGATATAAAACATTAAGTTATATCTATTATAAACGATCACGAATAGTTGTGTTTTAATTAATTGAGATAATTAATGGTAAGAGAAATTGATTGCGATAGGAGTTAAGTTCATAGAACGAATCGAAAGTCTAATTAAAGGAGAAATAACAATTCCTTTTTTTTTTTTTTTGGACGATTATTATTAAAATTTATCCGTATGTAAATACCGATTGAACGAAAATTTGATAATTTTGCGGTTATTGAAAAAAAAAAAAATAAATAAAAAAGTTGGATCAAAAAGCGAATAACTTTGAATTTTGTCCCGAACGAATCAGATTTCATCGAAGCAGACTATCGTTTTATATCACCATCATTTTCCTTTTTTTCTTTTTTTTTCTTTTTTTTTTTTTTTTTTTTTTTTTTTTTTTTTCTTTTTTTCACGTTCTACAGCTGGCACTTATAACTACAGTTAACGCTCTGATAAGTATAAAAAACGACACGGTACGATTTCGTTTCTGGTGTAAAACGTGCGACGATTTATATATAAATAAATTTGCGTCCAATAACGTTGTAATATTTATTTAGACACATATATATTGTGTACATAGTTATGTACAATACGTGTACTGTTTATATATATATATATATATATATATATATATATATATATATATATAAACAGAATTATGATCATTATTTATATAATTTATTTAAAATATCGATTAAATGTATAAAGAAGAAAATATCTATCCAATAAATGGCATCGGATATAATAATTCACTCGCTTTTTGACATACTCGATTTTAATTGATCGAATTTACGATTTTAATTGATAACATTCAATTATTATCAAAGATACATTATTATTGTAATAAATAGATTTTATTTATAAGCCATCAAGTTCATAAAGATTATTATCTAGTATTATTAATTCTTTTTCCTTTTTAATAATCATATGATCGTTAAAAAATATAGGACACTTTTATTTCGTCCTTTTTTCACCGTCATAAATTCATTGAGGAACTTTGATATGGTAGTATACGCGATGAGGAAAAATAATGTGAGACAAGAGGATATACTTTCAAAAAGAGAAATTATTATTTTCTTTATTTGCCAGGCAAAAAATTTGCATCGTACCGAGAAATAAAGTAGCAGTAGCTAACTCCTATTTTTATGCATTATCAACGTTGCTCTCCGTCTCTCACGTTGACTATTACTCTCTCTTTCTCTCTCTCTCTCTCTCTCTCTCTCTCTCTCTCTCTCTCTCTCTTTCTATTTTTTTATTACCTCTTCCTTCTTATTCTTCTTCTCAGTAGAATCATAAAGTATATATACCCATACACACACATATACATCTATATACACACCTATATATACCCATATACACACCTATATATATATATATATATATATATATATATATATATATATAAATAGATACTACTGGTCCATTAATTACATCATCATCATTATCATCATCATCATTATCATCATCATCATCATCATCAACATCATCATCATCATCATCATCATCATCATCATCATCATCATCATCATCACCATCATCAGAAAAAGAAGACGAAGAAAAAAGAATTGTTCTTATAATAAATCTTACAAGCTAATTCGAGTGTATATTTCCCGATGACACAAGATGGGCGTGTATCAAATGAGTTTTTGCGACAGCGATAAGTCTTTTTTTTTTTTTTTAATCACAACAATGTCATCGTGCCGAGGTAATTGTAAATTATTGTTTTCCTGATCGAATCGTTAAAAGTTATTACCTACATTTTATTACAATTACTCGATTGTAAATCGAGTAATTGTAATAAAACGATATCCGATCGACTTGTATAAATTTTAGAGGAGGAAGAGGAGCAGGAGGAGGAGAACCGAGCCTTCGACCTCGAGTGTTAGCGAGCGTATCGAATTGAGACTTAATGATTGGAATATGTCATTTTTATCGGATCCACTTTGTTCGTGCCTTGCATATACGTATTTCAATGAATGAGAAAAAATAGAGAGAGAGAGAGAGAGAGAGAGAGAGAGAGAGAGAGAGAGAGAGAGAGAGAAGAGAGAGAAGAGAGAAAAAGAAAGAAAGAGACGGGAAGATTAATTAATATGTGAAAGGGAAATATTGATGAGACTCTAGTTCTTCCTGAATGGATAATTTAATCGTCGGTAGGAATAATAATAATAATAATAATAATAATAATAATAATAATAATAAATATTAATAACAGTAATAGTAATAGT
>NC_060959.1:4542762-4605262 GCF_910589235.1 Vespa crabro | reverse complement strand
TTCTTTGTTTTTCTTTTTTCTTTTCTTTTTTCTTTTTTTTGTTTTTTCTTTTATTGTTTCTTGAACATGGCACGTAGTGAAGAGCGCAGTAGATTGCGTGCGTATACGTGCGCGAAGAAACGTGACGTTAGTAATGTGCGCTACTGGTGCATCGAATGAAAATGCACCTATGAGAGAGTACTCGCATCGAAAAAATTGTTCCCCGACGACATTCTATGACGACTTTGACGACTCTGACGAGTACGACGAGTATGGCGACGACTACGATGACGATGACAAGTACTCTCGCGGTACTTAGTGCGAAAAATACCTCGTTAACTCAACCTACGAAGTAGGTAGTGCCACTTTATTCTGAGTCGAGTCAAAAGTAATCGTGCTTCTTGGCTACGAAGTAAATCGTTCTAACAAAAAAAAAAAAGAAAAAAAAGAAAAAAAGGAAAAAAAAATAGAGAGAATATCTTGGTGCCAAAATTTTTGGTTAACCAAGCTCTTTGTTAGCTATAATGATTTTTCAATTCTATCTATTTTTGTTCACTATTTTTTATTAATTATTTTCTGTATTAATTGTCTTTGTATTAATTATCTATTTTTATTAAATATTTTTTGTTAAAATAAATGATAAATATTTGTGATAAAATGTTATTACGTGATACAATTGAATAATTAAATATCTGGATGAAATATTGACAAATTATTATAATTAACAGTACCGCGAAATATTTTAATTAAAGTAACATTGAGAATTTTTGTATTGATCGACGTTATATCGAAAAACTTATACTTTTTTGCTTATGAATACTGAATAAATGTTGAAAAATTCTGATCAAATAAATGACGAAAGATAATTATTTTTCTATCCCTCGAATTTAATTGTAAATAATTGTTCGAAAAGTCGATTGACAAAAGTGCGTTATTATTGTAAACAGGTTTTATTTACAAACCTCAATTTTTTATTTATATACATTTTCTATATCGATATTAAAGGATTATATTTTCGGCATCTAATGTAGATCATAGAACAAGTTATTACAATTATTCGTGGATTATAAATGTTATCTATATCACTTGTAAATTAAATCTTTTTACAATAATATTAATAATAATGCATTTTTGTTCGATTGATTTATAATCCATTCGATATATTAATTTATATTTTTTTACAATGCTTTCTTAACGAAAAAGAAATTTTTTCTTTTTTCTTTTTTCTTTTTTTTATGTTTATTTATTTATTTATTTTTTTTTTTTTTCTTTAAATTTAAATTGAAAATATGTATAGATAGTTACGCTTAGAAACATATCTGTTTTTAATATCTTCGATTCTAAATAATTATTGCCTTATTTCTTTAATAACGTTTAATAAAGGATAAAAACAAACGTATTTGTTAATACTATATCATTTTATTGAAATGTATAAAGTGGTAACTGTGCCATATGTACATACATTCATACATACATATATACGTGCCTATTAGTTTAATGATAATCATATATAAAATGATAATAACGAGAGATCACGATCGTGTATCATTAAAAAAAAAAAAAGAAAAAAAAACAAAAGAAAAGAAAGACACAGAGAGAGAGAAAGAGAGAGAGAGAGAGAGAGAGAGAGAAAAAAGAAAAGGAAAAGAAATAAAATTACTAAGACAAATCGTAAATTTAAATGGAATTAATGAAAAACTATTATAAACTTTTTAAACGATCAGATAATCGTTTGTGGATCACGAACGACCTATAAAACGAACGATGCATCAAATCGCAACGTACTCACTATTGAAAATGATTGTACGTACAATTATTTAATAACAAGATTTATTTATCCCTAATCTAGAAATGATCAGGAAAGAAATAATCTAAAATCGAAGCTTAGAGATCTAAAGTAAAAAAGAGAGTTCCTTTTGTACATTATGAACACTCTGAACTTTCGCCTCTTTGTTTCGATATCAAATTCTCTTTATCTTTATCTTTCTCTTTATCTTTATCGTTCTCTTTAAATGACGATTAACAAAGTTAAATTACCGTTAAACAGGTTGACAAAGTAGTAGTGTAATCGTTGATAAGTAACAATCATGATCGAATTGTGGCCAATGACACTCCGTTCGAATCTACGATGCAAGAATGAAAGAGAGAGAGAGAGAGAGAGAGAGAGAGAGAGAGAGAGAGAGAGAGAGAGAGAGAGAGAGAGAGAGAGAACGACGAAGAAAAAGAAAAGGAGAAAGAAGAAAGATCTCGCGAAACGCACGTGCGGTTGCATGCGCAATCGTGTGCGCTCGCGCGCGTGCGTAAGTATTCATCGCGCGTGACAAAGCGTGAGAGATAGACATAACGAGGTGCTCGCCGAGCTGCAGTTTTGCGGCTTGCAGCTGCCCAAGAAATTCCATTCTCCTCTCCTCTCCTCTCTTCTCTCTCTCTCTCTCTCTCTCTCTCTCTCTCTTTCTTTTCTCTTTCTCTTTCGATCTGTATTTTCATTTTTTGTTCTGTCTTTTTCCGAACATTTTTGCGAATTTTTATCTTGTATTTCTTTCTTTCTTTTTTTTTTTTTATTATTATTTGTGTGTGTGTCTGCGTGTGTGTGTGTGTATTTTTTTTTGTATGTTTGTCTTCTCCTTTTGCGACTAAGAAAAAAATAATAAAAAGTGAAAAAGTACGGAAAAAGAAACGGAGGAATACGTATAGGTCGGTGCTTAAAATAAAACGAGCTTTCTTTCTTCTTTCCTGTCTCCTCAAACTCATTCAAGATTTGTCGTTCTTTCTCGTCTAATCTTCTTTCTCGCTTTGAAATTTTCTTTTCTAATTTTTTTTTGTTGTTTTTTTATTTTTTTTTTATTTTTTTTTTTTTTTTGTTTCTCTTTCTCTCTTTACCAATATTCGATACAGTTCCAAGATTGACGTTGTATTGTATGAATATTATTATAATATAGAACTATAGACACGCATTTATATTTAAACGATATATATGTATATAAATGTATATGTATATATACACATATATATGTATATATATGTATATGTATATATACACTTACATTTATCGTATAATATATATACGTGTGTATTGTATGAAAGGTACCATATGTATAATATTTTAAAAAGATATACTTTATTTTTGTGTACTTGGATATTATTATTGTACGACTCCAATTTTCTTTTATGTTTTTTGTGTTTTAAAAAGCACAATTATATGGATATAACATGAAGCTTATAGTGTAATTTATGATAATATAATTGTACTTAACTAATCAACAATAAAAAAAAAAGAAAGAAGTATAACTTTTATTTGGCAATAAATAAATAACTTCTGGAATATGGAAATAAAAATTAATTTTTTAATGAAAAGATAAAATGCGCGATACTTTGAAATTCTATGATGTTTAATTATAAAAAAAATTATAATATCTTGTTTTTTATTTTACATTTTTGGTTTTTTTTTTGTTTTCTTGTTGTTTTTTTTTCTTTTTCTTTTACATATACATTTTCATATAAATCGTTCGTATTGTTTTATATTGAACGCCATGTTTATATACATAGTATTAAAATCTGATTGTTTAATATAAAAAGAATAGAAATCTTTGCAATACGTGATAAATGAACCACTCGCTTTTTCTTTTCTTTTTTCTATTTTTTTCCTCTTTTTATTTTTTATGTTTCAGTATAAATCGTTCGTAACATTTTTATTCACCTTGTATGTGTATAGTAAAGTTGGGTGGTTTCGAGCTTCAGGTTGACAAGCTTCGAGTTAATCCGAAAATCTATGGAGTCTCCATCGACACAGTTTAACACATTGTCTAGCGCTTAGATACGCGGACATAACTCTCTCTCTCTCTCCTCTTTCTCTCTCTCTCTCTCTCTTTCTCTCTCTCTCTCTCTCCCTCTCTCTCTCCTCTTTCTCTCTCTCTCTCTCTCTCTCTCTCTCTCTCTCTCTCTCTCTCCGTTTATCACACACAACATACATGCACACTTACATATTCTCGATTCTCGATTCTCGATTCAACATATTCGCACGTGGCACACAGTACAATGTATTATGCATTGTTCTGTAATTGGACAGGACGAGTGAAAGGGAGCGTCCGCCTGTATATATAATGTATCTGTGTATGTATATATGTGTATATAATGCATATATGTGTTTCATACGCTTACGTGTAATTCAAACTGAGAATTGGACAGTCAAAGATATATATCATCTTTAGCCGTATTATCTTATTCGCCTAAACAATGAAAATTCGCGACTGTGAGTCATATAAATATAAATACATATAATCAAACACAATGATATCAAGGAGTCCAACTGGATTTTAATGTTGCAGAATTGAAATATATATATATATACACATACATACACGTGTTATGTATATATATATTTACATATATACCTACTGGTTTGGTACTGATAGGCTTACGACAAGAGCTCGAATTTGCGTGGGTGTTGTGTAGCGACCGGTGCAAGTATATCGTAAATTAACGAGACGGATCCGTGACTCGTAAAATTACAGGTTCAAGGATGAACGAAGGACGTACGGATAATGTAGACGCGGTCTTACATGAAAGAAGGTCATCTTGATCGGATGTCATTAAACTAAGAGAGAGAAAAAGAGAGAGAGGGAGAGAGAAATCTTATTATAATAATATATGCGCATGGAAGATATTTAAGAGAAAAGAAAAGGAAAAGAAATTAATTGATGCAATACTTTGACGTATTAATCTTCATAGTATTAATTATTTACTAAATAATAATAATGTATTCGTGATACAAAATTTATAATAGTATTAATTATGTCATTAAATATTGATACTTCGTATACTCTTGATATAATACGTGTATTAGTACTTATGTCGAATATTCATTATTTTCAATATCAATTCGATGATAACGTTTAATTATTATATTTAATATTAAATAAATAAATGATTAAAATATGTATAAAACGTATTATAAACTAATGATAATAATAAAGATATATATATATATATATATATATATATATATATATATATATGCAGAGTTCGTTTATCGCTTATTTATGATTCATTTAATTTTTGTGATTCACTTAAAGGGAAAAAGAAAAAGAGAAAAGGCCACAATCGAGCATTACGAACATTATCATCAAGGATCTTATCTTACCTCAATGTAAAATAATATCACTCATGATAAAATGTACGTTATAAGCAATGTTTTTCGATAAGAATCATCGATACTTATAACGAAATAAATATCGATTGATATTATTATCGATAAGTTCTTCGAATTTATTACGAACTACTGCATGTGTGTCTGTAAGAAAGAGAAAGAGAGAGTCTCTGTGTATCTGTGTATGTTACTATTTTTATATAATATTTCTTCTTCGTACTTCGTTCTTCCTTGAACTTTGATCTTCGAACGAAAGGTAGTTGCAACAAGTATGAACTTATGTATTTCTTCTTTGTGAAAGAGTGAGACAGAGAGAAAGGATAAGAGGGAGAGAGAGAAAGAGAGTTGATTCGTTATAAAAGCGAATGTTGTTAGTACACGATCGTTTGAACGATCGATCGATCGATTGATCCAACGATCGAACGACCGATTTATCGACGATGCCAAGAAACGTCCTTGACTGAGATAAGACACTTTCGCGAACGATACTCGAAGGTGATTTTTTTAGTCTCGCTTTACCGAACTAAAACAAATTGATAGGTCTTGTGCCAAATAATCCCGATGTGGCTTGCATTTTTAATTCGATATTGAGACCTATACAATTTTCTTCGTATATCCGAACGAATCAATTTACATGGTTAACTTTACTTCCTTCTTTATTGACTTATTAACTTATATACTTATTTACTTACTTTATTTTCGTCGAAATTAAAAGAACTATTTTTTAACGATTTTAGATTATAAAAAGTAAATGTTTCGATACATATTCATTTTATTTATTTAATTCAATCGACGAAATTAATTTCGCTATTTGTTTCTTTTTCTTTTTTTTTTTTTTTTTCTTTTCTTTTTATATATTTATTTATTAATAGATCGAATGAACTGACAAGGATGGCTAGATGACTGGCTTGATATTAGTGACCTTTATTTATTAGACTTAAGCTAAATTTCTAAACGTCTAAAATAAATTTTATATTTTATATATATATTATGTATATATATTCATGTAAAAGTAAAGATATATATATATATATATTTATATATATATATATATTATTATATATATATATATATATATAATAATATATATATATATATATATATATATATATATATATATATATATATATGTATGTATATATATATATATATATATATATGTATGTATATATATATAATATTTTTCCCTTTCCCTGTGCTCGGTCATCGCAATTCTCACGTTCTCTTTGAAACATTTAGTTTGTGTTAGATAACAGCATAGGCATTAGATTCAATGGTCTATTGAAGTGATCAAAGAAATATATATATAATATTCTAGTAAAAAGATAAAATTCGAGAATATTCGTGTTAAACCATCTCAATAGTATATTATCTAGATGTTTTTGTTGACTCTTTTTTTTTTTTTTGTTTTTTTTTAATATATTATTATCTCGATTATTACGTTGCTATAGTCGAGGAATATGATGAAGAGTATGAAAAGTCAGAAGTCTCTCGCTCTAAACGGGATTTGTTGTTGCTTCCGCTTCCGGATCACGGTGAAAGCTTTCTTATGCGATCTCTCACGACATCTTTTCGTTGAGACTCGAAGCGAAAAGAAGAATCTACTAAAGATATACTTATCAACGATTTCTTTCATTTTGATTTATTTATCTAATGTGTAAAATAATAAAATAATTATATTCCATAGATATTTATGGTTTGATTGTCTATTAAACAGCAAATAGTTCATCGATTCAATATATATATATATATATATATATATATATATATATATATATATATATATACATATGTATGTATGTATGTATGTATGTATGTGTGTGTGTATGTATATATATATATATATATATATATATATATATATATATATATATATATACAAACATATCTATCTGCTGATTCAAACTTCTCGAATATTAAATTTCACTGATTATGACGGTAATAGATCGTGAAATGTAAACGGTCTATTTACTCTTGACTTCGGTGAAATTACGAAAAAAGGAAATGCGATCGCTTTCTTTAAAATATCTATTTAGCAAACAAGAGAGTCTTAGGCGATGTTTAATACGGTCAAGTTATGCAGAATGCTATCAGTCAACGATGATCGTGAAATCGTGCAGATTTAATTAAAAAATTATTTTAATCAATCAAGATTGTCGCCGTTGATTAATGTGTTTAACAATAGTTCTTTTTTTCTTTTCCTTTGACCTTTTTTATTTATTTTCTTTCTTTTAATATGTTTATTAAATAAAAAAATAAATATAAAAAATTTAATATGCTTGTTAAATAAAAAAATTAAATATATTTAATAAATAAATATTGCTTATCAAATGAAAAAAAAAAGTCAAAGTTTCATTTTCAGTGGTAACAGATGGTTTTGAGAATATTCTCTGCAAAATAATTTATAATATCGTATAATTAATTTTATGATATTGTCGGTTGGTAATTATTTTGCTTTCTTTCTTTCTTTCTTTTTGTTCGGTAAATATAGATCATAAGATATGCATTTAATACATTTTTTTCGTCATTTTAAAAATTGGTAGGTTTCTACATAACTTGATCTAATAATAGACACTCGTAGAATCTCGTAAGAGGACATTTCAAGTAGTAAAATGAGGGACATTTTTCTTTTTCTAATATACGAAGAGAAAGAATGAGAGGAAAAGAAAGAGTGTGTGAGAGAGAGGATAGGGGGGAGAGAAAGCTAAGATTAATCGATCAGTAGAACGCGAGCTTAATATAACAACTAAACTATTTATTATCCACGTTGCTTTTACCGAAACTTATTTCTCGAATTGGATATCTTATTATTAATAAATATTAGGCATACCTTTCTCTCGATTCTTTTCAGTATTTTCTACCCTGCGGTGGTGCTTCTTACTTAATCGCGTTAGAAAAGTATGATCGATACGCATGTTGCTCACATTGAACGAACAAAGTTTATGCCCCGGTATGTGTTCTATTGAACATTTCGACGAAAATTATTTCAACGAAATGAAATATATATTAGATCGTCTAATGAGATTTTTTTTATTTATTTTTTTTTCTTTTTCTTTTTCTTTTTTTTTCCTTTTTTTTTTCTTTTTTTAAGTCAAACAAATTTTTTATTCGTTAAAATATGTAACATCTGGATTTCATTGTCTTTTAATGACGTGATTCTAATAAAATAAAATAAAAATAAAAAAAGAGTTCCTCTCTCGAAAAAGTTCTGATCTTTAAATGACAAAATAAAAGGTCCGTGAAAGCACTTTTAATTTCATTAATATTACGAAACTTTTTCTTTTTCTTTTTTCTTTTTTTTTTTTTTTCCACCCTTTATTACTTATTCAATGTTTCAAACTGCGAAATAAATGATAATCCATCAAATGAATTTTTAATATTTCGAGCGTTAAAAGGGAACTGCATTAAAACCGATTTTAAACTCGTTTAGAATAATTATTCATATTTCATTGACCGAATGTCATTATAAAAAATTTTTAGATAAAATTAAAGGATAAAAAACAAGAAAAATGAACGATATAATAGCAATTAATAAAAAATATCATAAACATTAAAACAATGCAAAACAAAAAAAATATTTTCAACGATCAATAAATTCATTTCATTTCGATTTAAATTACAAACAATTGGAAACCTGACAGTTCGATTATGATACGATTTTTAAAAATATAAATACATACATTCGTTACCGCGCTCGACTTGGTAAATTTAAATTTAAATTGAAATTTGAAAATTTGAAAATTCAATAAAAAAAAGGAAAAAAAAAAGAGAGAGAGAGAATATCAAATGCATCGAAAACCGGATGTGCGAGTAAAAAAAAAAGGAAGAAAAAGTTCCACTCGATAAAGCAATAAGACAGAACAATTTTTTTCATTCGACTAGAACGTCCTTGACTTGGATCATAAACGATCTTTACTAGTAATAACAATTAAAAATAGTCATATATAGGGGAGAGTAAAGAGATTATATTCATGTAGAATGAACAATCAAATATGTCCTTCTTGTGCACTAAATACGCTATACAAGCGAACATTCAAATTAATAGTTCTCATTATTTGGCCTAGTGAATCGAGTAAATATCTCGAAACTCTCTTTTACTTTCTGTCTCTCTCTCTCTCTCTCTCTCTCTCTCTCTCTCTCTCTCTCTCTCTCTCTCTCTCTCTCTCTCTCTCTCTCTCTCTCTGTCTTTCTTTATGAACAAATCCTATAGACATTTCGGTGATGCACCATTTGGTAAGAAGAACACTATATGCTCGCGAAGGTCATCGATCATCGTTCCCTTCGACTTTGTTAGAGAAAATTGTTCTAGGCAATGATATATCGTATATACATAGCTGTATAGTCTATATATAAATATGTGTATGTGTGTGTGTATGTATGTATATATGTATGTACGTATGTATATATATATATATATATATATATATATATACACAGAGTAGGCCAGAAGTTTCTCTCCAAGTGATTTTAAAAATCAATTGTACTTACGAAACTTTTTAAGCCATATTTCTTTTCCTTTCTTCGTTTAACTTTTTTTTTTTTCTTTTTTTACGTTTTCTGTTTTCCCTTTTTTTTTCTTTTCCCTTCAAATTATAAAACTACAATCGCAGTTTTTAACAATCTGAAAAAATAAAGAAGACCTTTTAAATTTTTTTAAAACCTTGTTAAATTTTTTGCAACTTATAAAACTTGTTACTTACTACAAACCAAGCTCGTAATAATATAAAGAAAAAAAAAAAGAATAAGAAAACTTTAAATTAATTTCTTTTCTTTTTTTTTTTATATATCTGAAATTACTATAAATCTAAGTTGTAATAATTTGAACGAAAGAAAGAAAACAAAACAAATCAGCCTAAAAAGTCTCGGAAAAGAAATAATTGATTTTTAAAATCACTTGGAAACTTTCAGCGCCAGCCTATACATTTTTATTTATTTTTTTTGTTTGTTTTTCTTTTTATTTTTTTTTCTTTTTTCAAATATCTAAGAACACACGATTGTGTATGTATCTTCGTTCTTGTAGATTCCATTGTTTCTTCATGAGATTTCTTTAATGAAATAAAGTTGACTCGCTTTGAATCCATCATTGATTTAAAGATTCGCGTTCCATAGACTACTACTTTCTTCTCCCATTTGACTCCTTGTGAGAAAATTGTAGATACCGATGTATCGTATATATGTACGTGTCTATTTGTATATACATTCGTATGTATGTATGTATGTATATATAGATATACAGGGTGAGTCAAATAACTTTCGCATGTAAGGATATACATATATCTTCTTTTTTTTTTTTTTTTACTCTCAAATATCTAAAACAATAACAAGAATCTTTTCCCCCTCGTAGATAACAATCTAGTTCATTCTTCTACTTTTTTGGGTATTTTTTCTCTCTTTAATCCATTGTTAGAAATAAATAAAGGAGTAAAGTTGGCTCAGGTTTTTATATACCCTAGCAATCGATTAAAAGTTTCTCGTTTGATAGTGGGACAACAGGAGAGGAATCTTATTCTATTCCATTGGTAATAAGAAAGTAGTGCTTTTAAAGAATCGATAAAGTTATACCCACGTTTCCCCCTGCAACAGACAACCTACATTTACTGGAGACACACATTTTGATCAACCTGGCTATAGAAATCGTTAACTTTCGTCGAATCGACGATATTCGATTCCCCGTTGCAAAAGATTCAACATTGAAAGAGAAAGAGAGACAGATAGACAGACAGAAAGAGGAAAGGGACAGAGAGAGAGAGAGAGAGAGAGAGAGAGAGAGAGAGAGAGAGAGAGAGAGAGAGAGAGAGATGAAATGAAATGAGATGAGATGAGAACAACTGGGAATCTCTTCTCGATTTTCCCCTCGATTTTCAAATACTTGGCAAGATACCAAACTTGCCTCATCGTTTTCGCGAGTGAAAGAGAAAGAGAAATAAAAAGAAATAAAGAATTAAACAGAAAGAGAGAGAGAGAGAGAGAGAGAGAGAGAGAGAGAGAGAAAAGAAAGAGAAAGAGAGAAAGGTAAAGCAACGTGGCGACTCTTGTCTCATTGGATGTATATTAATGGGCAAGGCTCATCAACGGTCCGTTAAGAACGAATTTAACGATCCTTCCAACGTATCGCAGGGTCACGCTTGTCCTACACTTTTGCAGCTCGTAAATCGTTGACGACGTCGTCGACAACGACAACGATATGGTGGAGGAAGTGGAAGAGGTAGGATGAAAGAGGATGAGGATGAGGAGGATGAAGAAAAGGAGGGCAAATAGTAGTCCTCGTCTATCCCTTTTCTGCTACTCACAAATTCGTCGTTTATCCGAGCAAATGCGCTCGACAATTAGAGGTGCAAACTGAACGTGGTCTAAAATATGTATCAACTTAGGAACGTTAAATAGATACGTTTTAACGAATTGTATATGTTCCGCATGTATTGTTGCTTTCATTTTTTTTTTTTTATTTTTTTTTTAGGGTGGAGGGGAGTTAGATAAACGCGATAAACTTTGACAAATTTAACCTTTCGCCTAATGATACCTCTTCCTAACTTGTATTTGTTCGTTTGTTCAGTGTTTTTTTTTTTTTTTTTTTTTTTTTTTTTTAATGACAAATATATTTTTAGGAAGATAAATTGTACAAAAATGATAATACAATGTTTATTAATAAGATATTTGTACGTGATATAAAGTGACCGACATAAAAAAAAAATTAACAAAATTATTTATAATAATTTTATTAATATTTATAATAAAATATTAATATATAATATAAACGATAAATAAAATCAAGTGTCGTGGATTTTATCCGTATTTTAATCTGGATTTATTATACATAATTTTGTCATTACTTATTATAAATTATCAGTAACATCGCAATATAAGTGTATGGTATAAATAATTAATTGTCAGGATTACGTTTAGGTTAAATTGTAAATTCTTACATGTTATTATGTTGACAAATTTTTTAATTAAAATATCGACAGTATTCTTATTAATCGATATAATAACATACACACTTATATTACGTACTAATATTTTATAATAAATTTTTCTTATAAATACTGATCGTTCATTAAAAATATTGATTAAAAATTGATTAAAAGTATTGATCGTATGAATAACGAACAGACATACTCGTTAAATGTACAATGTTAAGATATATAATATTAAACTCAATACATTATCTTCTTGATTTATTTAACGAATTTCAAGGATCTAAGAATATTTTATTATTTCTAATAATAAATTCGATCTAAAAAAGAAAAGAAGAAAAAAGAAAAAGAAACAAACGAGATTGCCATGTAATTATTTCAAGAGAATTCGTACAATTCGTGAACACGAGATCAACGTGTTAGTAGGGATGAATCTGATTGGTCGATCCTTGAATTGGAAGCATTAACAATTAAAGAGAGAGAGAGAGAGAGAGAGAGAGAGAGAGAGAGAGAGAGAGAGAAGGAGGAGGAGGAGTAGAACGATAACATGGGTCTGAAGTAATCGATATCAAGCTCTCTGAATTACACGTCAAACTCACCCTTAGATAAGCGTAGATATTCTGTCCTTCCTCTTCTCTCCTTCTATTCTCTCTCTCTCTCCCTCTCTCTTTCACAGTCTATCTACATATCCATCTATCTATATATCTATCTATCTATCTATCTATCTATCTTTCTATCTATCTCTGTAGAACCCCCAGAATGCAACCCTCCTCCTTGCGGTTCATGGCCAATGTCCGTTGGAACGCGAAACGGGATACCATCCACGGGATGTCATTCGAACGATCGATCTTCCTCCAAGAGAAACTTACCGTATCGAAGTTAACATAGGAACACACCTTTTTCCTTTGCACGACATGATCGATTTTCTTATTAAGAACTTGATATCGATAAGTAAAACGTGATATCGTAATAAGAAAAGAAATAATAACTAAATAACTATTGATTGACAAATTAATTAGGTTGTAAAATTAATTATCCGATTTATTTATATATATATGTATAGTAGGGATTAAATATTTAGAAGGAAAGAAATGTCAAAAATGATGAAAATTTTTAGATAATATATAATAAGATGTTTGATATATTAACCCTTTTAATACTTACCTTATATGTATTGGTTTTCCATGTTTATATATATATTAATATTATTTTATATATTAATACTATAATTATATATATTATATTAATAATATATATATAATTGTATCCCTAATGTGTATATATATATATATACATAATATTTAAAAGAAAAAAAATTGTCGATAATGATAAAAATTTGTATTATAGATATTAGAAAGCAAGATGTTTGATATATTAACCCTTTCAATATAATACTTACCTTATATGTATTTGCTTTCCATATTTAGTATAATATATACACGTGTACATCATAACAAGTTCTTTTAGATAAAAAAGAAAGAAATTAAGGTAGTCAAAGAATGAACATACATACATACATACATACATACATACATACATACATACATACATACATACATACATACATACATACATATATATATATATATATATATATATATATATATATATCCCGTAAGCAAACTCTCCTCTCTCTTCTAGTAAAGGTAACTGGAGTTAACCTGCGGTACCTGTTCACGCATTATCTTCCGTTAACTCTCTCGCATACCGTTATCCATTCGTCGTCTCTTTAACTTAAGCCAACTGGAAAAGCTGTTACTCTCGAGACACGGAATTCGCGTAGGTCTTGATCTCCCACGATCGACCACCGACAAGACACGACACGACACGACATGACACGACACAACACAACATAACATAAGGCACTCGCTCTGTGACTCTCTTACATTGACTCTTACTTTCGCTCGTAACGAGCCTGTCGACTCTCTCTCTCTCTCTCTCTCTCTCTCTCTCTCTCTCTCTCTCTCTCCATGTATTATAAGGTATATCTACTTAAAAAGTATCCATACATACTCATGATCTATTTGACTCTAAATTCTTTCTTATAACTCATTAAAATTTCATTCAATTACTTTTTCTTTTCTCTTTTTCTTTTTTTTCTTTTTTTTCCTTTTTTTCTCTTTAATTTATCATAATCACGTGAATTTTGTATCTGAAAAAGAAAAAAAAAGAGAAAAAAGATTGCTTTCGAATTTGATTTTATAATATTATAGAACCTTAATCTCGTTTCTTTATTCGATATTTTATTGATTGCACAATATATTTAATTTTCTTTTTCGCCTTGTTTTTTTTTCTTTTTTTTTTTTGTAGGGAAATTTTATCAATAAAAATTCCTTCGAATTTTATTCTACGAAATATTGACTGAAATTCATTTTCGTTTTATCTTATTTATCGTTGATTCGTTCGCGTTAATTATTATTTCGTTAAAATTCTATTTGCTTTTTTGATCTTTGATTTTTGATTTTTATATTTATTAATTTATTAATTTATATAATTTTGTTTTTTCTTTATTAGAAATTTCATAAAAGAATTTCATTTCACTAAATATCGATTGAAATTAATTTCACTTACTTTGGTTTCGTTATTAAATCGTTCGAGTTCCAAAGAGCAATTTTTTGATGTTTTTCAAAATTATATGGAAAAAAAAAAATGAAAAATCAAAAATAAAAAATGAAAAAATCTTTCCCGTAATTCCATTCGTCCGTGTGTATTTTTTGGCTTTCGATCGTAGACTAGGAAATAAATTTAGTAGTAAAATATGACAAAAAAACACGAATTTTCTTTTTTTTTTTTTTCCTTTTTTTTATTTATCGTAAACCATGGAGTGTCACAATTAATCATCTATAAAAATCCAATGAAAATTTACCATATAACCTGGTCGTCGTATAATTTATGATTGAGAAAGTGGGACCACCATATAGTTTTATGTACAATAGCAGTCGAGAGAGAGAGAGAGAGAAACCGTATAAATCCGAGAGAATAATATTATCACTCGAATTTATAAAACCCTACATTAAAAGTACATTAATAGAAAGATCAAACGACGATGATATTTTAATGATCTATCGCAATAATATAAAAACGAACATTATAAATCTGATCTATTCTTTTCATTTTTGTTTCAGAAGATGAAGTGAGAGACAAAAAAGGAGGGTGTCTCCCTTCAGGAATGAAATCTTGACGAGAGAGAGAGAGAGAAAGAGAGAGAAAGAGTGAAAGAGAGAGAAAGAGAGATCAGTCGTCATGATGGAACCACCGTTAACCAGCAAGGTTCTGCGTGCTCCCAGCTTAAAAAGAGGTCAGGAGAACGTCAGGATACAGGACAGGGTGAGTAATTGAAAAAAAAGAAGGAAAGAAAGAAAGAATGATAAAGAATGGAAGAGAGGGGGTAAGAGAAGGAGAATAAAAGAAATTGTCGAAAAAAATTGTCATTTTCTCTTTTCATTAAAGTATATAAGAGTTTTATAAGTGTGCAAATATAAAAGATTGTGCATACTTGTATGTATGTACATCATATTATATATACATAATACATACATAGATTTATACATAGATTCATATATACATATATAGATACATATATGCATACTTAACACATTATACATATATGCATAGATATATAGATTCACATACATATATAGATATATATATATGCATACCTAACATATGTGTATATATATATATCATGAATAGATACATAGATTTGTATGTACATACATGCATACATACATATATAGATGGATTAGGCTGTGGAACAAAATTTTCAATGGCAGTATCTCAGTACAACTATATAGAGATGGACGTATGCACTTAGATACGTCCTTGACCCTTTCCGTATACATTCGCCGAATGCATAAAGAAAAAGATAGATAGATAAATAGAGAAAGAGAGAAAGAGAGAAAGAGAAAGAGAGAGAATAATTTTCTGACCATTGCCAACCATAGTTACGCCAAGTTAAAGTATCTATCTATAGATACATTAAGTAGATCCTTACGTAATCCGTCGTCGATCATTAACGATCCCCCTTGGACGTAGCTTTTTTCTTTTCTTTTTCTCTTTCTATCTGTCTATATATCTATTTATCTTTATCTTTTTTATCGTGTCTCACGAAAGAGAACTTAATTAGCAGGACTGTTTAAAATTTATCCCCGTAACTCAGTCGAACAATCGACGAATTCTATTAGAATGCTAAACGAAACGTCGACGAGTTGCATATTCTTTTAACAATTTCTTCTTTCTATTGTATTTTTCTTTTCTTTTTTCTTTTTTTTTCTTTTTTTTTTTGCATTCTCTTTTCTTCTTTCCTTTGTTGTCCATGATCACAATGTTTTGCAGGAAAAGAGTTGAAGACGAGTTTCGTCGTTACAAACGCATGGACGGTTTTTTCTTTCTTTCTTCTTCTTTTTTCTTTTTTCTTTTTTTTCTTCATCATCGTCTCCTGCATTTTAATTAGACTCCGTTTAAAAAAAAATATATATATATAAATAAAGGGAAGACCTCTTGTGTTCTTCGCGAAGAAGAATTACGCTCGAATTTATATTATTAATTCTCGATTAAAAAGAATCTTTTATTAATCTTTTATTTAATTTTCGATTAAAAACAAATCCATTGGTAAAGGAAAAAGAAAAAAGAGAAACGATTTGTACGATTTGTAAATTATATATTTCTCTGTCTCTCTCTCTCTCTCTCTCTGTCCCTCACCCTCACTTTCTCTCTCTCTCTCTCTCTCTCTCTCTCTCTGTCTCTCTCTTTCCCTATTTATTGTGAAACGAAACAATTCATGTTAGAAAAAAAAAAAAAAATAAAAAGAAAAAGAAGAAAAGAACGATGCAGAAAGAAAGAGGACAATTGAAGTGTAGCGAATAACTCGTACGCGTTTTATTATCATGGCGAATACATCAAATAAAAGAAGTCTTGTGTGTGAACAACGCGATAGCAGGTCTCGTTCGTTTTGTTTTGTTTTGTTTATTTTTTGTTTGGTTTTTACTCTTTTTTCTTGTTCTTTTTCTTTTTTTCCTCCCTTCCCCCTCTATCTCTATCTTTGTCTGCCTGCCTGTCTGTCTGTCTGTCTCTCTCTTTCTTTTTCTGAGCAAACGGAAGGCCCCTGAGAGACTATCGCAGCAATGTATATGAAATCGTTCAAACTCCGTTCGAATGGAAAACTCTTCTTTGATAAATCAAAACGTTTTTGTTTCAACGAGGTTTAAACTGAACTACGCGCGTGTCATTTTATCGTTTGTTTAAAAAAAAAAAAAAAAGAAGAAAAAAAGAAAAGAAAAGAAAAGAGAGAGAAAAGGATAAAAGCGAGGGGGTTCGAGGGGGATGATGATGTTTGGTGATGGTTAATTACCAAGCAGAATCGCATGCGGCTTTGGTGCATAAAGTCAGAAAATTAATTTCCACGATAATTGTGCGACGATATAAAACGCGCGTCAATTTTTTATCTCTCTCTTATACGAAATATCGTAGATGTTGTGTTAGTCAGTTAACAGTAATGGTAGTTGGTGAAAAAAAGAAGAAAAAAAAAGAAAAAACACACATCGACCAAATTTTAATGCGACGAAATTAAGATCAACGTCATCGTATCGTTTAACAAATTATTTCTGTACATACATACATACATACGTATGTACACAAGTATATGTACATATGCATGCATGCATGTATGCATGTATGTATATATATATATATATATATGATGCGTACGTATGTATTACGTATATATCTACAAACGAATCTAAAAGTAAATTAGTGTAACTTATCTCAATGAATGTTATCGGGAGAATACGAATAATCGCGTATAATTTGATTAACCTCCGCCAGCTGTCTTAATGATATTGATGTTATAATTTTACATATGAGAAACGACTGAAGGACTATTTTTAATATTGTGATAGTAGGAAAGTATTATAATTAAAAAAATAAATAAATAAATAAATAAAAAAGAAATGAAAAGCAGCCTAATCAACGACTTATTATTCGTAAAAAGACAAATATAAAAGTGCACATGTATTACGCATACATATATATTGTACTATCTGCTGAAATCCATGACGAACACGATCGATAAAAACCTTTCATTTATTATCGGTAGAAGGAAAATTGTAATCTGGATAAAAAAAAAAAAAAAAAAAAAAATAAAGAAAAAATAAAAAAAGAAGAATGAAAGAATGAAAGAAAAAAGAAGAAATAAAAGAGAAAAAAATGGGGGAACTTTAATTGCACTCGATAAGATGCACTTTTTAATGGCGCCTCCTTGATTGAACGCCGGAAGGATGAATTTAATAATAATAATAATAATAATAATAATAATAATAATAATAATAATAATAATAATAATAATAATAATAATAATAATCGTGAAACGGCGCTTGGCCTTGAGATTAGCGAAGCATAGATCGAGGTCATGATTGAAAGTCTTTTCAATAGCGGATTAGATTGTGACGTTTGACAGAGACAACAATGGTCGGACGCAATTTTACATCTATCTGATGCACCGGATGCGTTCTTCATTCGCGACAGTGCAGAAACTTCGTCATTGACGTCACGATGATTCTCTTATTCTTTTCCTTTCCTTTTCTTTTCTTTCCTTTTTTTTTCATTTTTCTAAACTCCCCTCGCCCACTCTCTCTCTCTCACTCTCCCCCTCCCTTTTTCTCTATCTTTTTTTTTCTCTCTCTCTCTCTCTCTCTCTCTCTCTTTCCTTCTTTCATCATTCCGATCATAGATATTTCGCATGTGGGCATTGGATCGCGTTCTCTTCGCACGTTGCACTTTGCATCCTGCATTCCACGTTCGGTCGTCTCTCTCAAAGCTCTTTACCCTCCTTTTCCCCGTCCCTCTCGCTTTTTGTTTTTTTTCTTTTTATTCTTCTTTCACCTTCTTCCTCCTTTTCTTCTTCTTCCTCCTCCTCCTCTTCTTCCTCCTCTTTACTTTCCTCTATCTCCCGTCGAAAAGCGTCCTCCTCGTGTCCTCGACGGGATCGGATTACGTCTACGCGAGCCGCGCGACGTATGCGGATGCAGATATGCGGCTGCACCTCCTCTCTCGTCACGTGCAAGATGCCTTCCACCTACGTATCGAGAACGCCGCCTCATATTTCCACGTTATTGTCTGTCTCGTTTTTCTTTTTCTTTTTCTTTTCATTCCTTTTCTTTTTGATTTTCTTTCGGCGGTAACATAGTATGTCAATTTTTTTATTATGTTATATTCTTTACGAAATCGATAAAATTTATTTTATATATATATATTCAAACATGTATACATGTATTTTATTTTTATACTCGTATATTTGATGTAAATGTACATATATATATATATATATATATTTATTTATTTATTTATTTATTTATTTGTGTTGTATATATATACATGTGGTATATATGTATAGATGGGTCAAAAAAGTCAACAAGTCGCAACATAAACGATAATCGAGAATCCTTACTTACCGACATATTCATCACGTAATAGACATTGTCTACAAGCGTCCTCTATTCATTCAGATTGTAATCAACGTATCAATTCGTCATATCGATAAAACAGTTTCACGTTTAATTCAAATACCTTGAATATAAAATAATTGTGATAGACATTGAGAGGATAATTGTTAGATGATTTCATTCATATTCTTATCGGAAGCAATAGATTTTTCCATATACGAAGAGCATTAAATGATGCTGTAATATAAATAAATGATTGTTAACGTTACGGCAATTATATTATTATTTTTTTTTTCTTTTTTTTAAGTACAGAGTTTCTTCTTAAAAAAATTACAGTCTTTTTCAGAAATTTCGCAATGCCGAATCGTACTGAGCATCGTAATAAACGCTCTCTAATGTAAGTAATTTTAGCGGGATATGCGTTAGATTAGGATAAGCAGGTTATTTCAATGTAATATTAAATAACTACTTTAAGTAATGGATCGAGCTACTCGAATTCTATCTACATTTTTTTTTTATTTGTTATTTTTTTTTTATTTTCTCTTTCTTTTAATTTAAAGATACTTATTTGCCAAGCGTCATCGTCTGTCGAATAAGCAATTGTATGTAAATTAACGCGTGGGAAGTTGTCTCGCATCTCAATAGTTAAGAAGGACGAATTTTAGAGACGACGCCTGCTTTTCTTTTTTTTTTTATTTCTTTTTTTATTATTCTTTTTCTTTTCTTTTCTTTTTCTTTTTTTCTCTTTTTTTTTTTACGATTAATTCCAATGATATATCAGGGTCGGAATTTCAATTGGCAATCCTGACTTATTACTTTAATGGGATATCTGATTTGACCTACTTTCGTGCACGTCATCTTTTCTCTCATACAATTAATATGATCTATTGGCAATAGATCGAAGAAATATTTCGAAATTGATCGAAAATATTCAAAAGAGATTAAGTACTTACGTGTTATGATTTAAATTCGATTTAAATATTTCAATTACTTCACAAAGATTTTTCATTAAACATTTATAACGAAAAAAAAAAAAATTAAAATTATGCGATTAAATTACGAGATCTATCTCGTGAACCAATAATAATCGTGAATATATGAACGTGTTCGATAATTATGATAATGGACTAGCAAGTAAAAAAAAAAAAGAAAAAAAAGATTTATTTCATGATTTATCCCGTGTCACACAATTATTTGTGTTTTAATATTTTACGAAGAACTTAGGAACAGAAAAAGAAAAGAATTAAAAAAATATACTATTCAAAAGCACTCTGCAAAGTTGCTCGATAAACATTATTCTGTTTTTGTTTATTTTAATAATGGACTAAGCCATTTACTTTTCGTTATACTTTTTTTTCTTTTTTCTTTCTTTCTTTTTTTTTTTTTTTTTTATTTTTGTTGGAAAAATTTTCCTCTCCATCCAAGTATCCGACTACTTAGAAAGGAAAAATATAAGGACATAATGAATTTGTTATCGTACATTTCATTTCAATTTTCCGTGAATATTTTCATACTTTCGGAAACATCACAGAAACAAAAAAAAAATCATTATAGAAGAAGAAGAACATACTAACATTATTCTATATAATGTTAACGTTATTATAATTATAAAATATAAGTGAATATTATCGTTTGTAATATCTTTTTTTCTTTTTTTCCTTCAATAAAATTGAAATACTTTTTCTTACAAGTCATGTTTAAGATATTCGAATAATTTCTTATAAAATATTTCAAATCGTGTATGAGTTATCAATTGAAGGAAAAAAAGTAATAAATAAATTTAAAAAAAAAAAAGAAATTAAAACCATATATTTTTACATGATACTCGTAAAACGTGTTTAGTATATATAAAACATTATATATAAACATCATATACAAACAAGATATATAAAACATTTTCATTCGTTGCAACGATATTTCTTTGACGAATGAAAATAAAGATATTAAATGATTTTCTTTTTTTTTCTCATTAAAAATGAAACATTTTATGATTTAGTTATGTATAAGGATTTAACAGTAACATTCTAACAGTAACTGAGTAGGTACTTGAAGAAAATATTTTCTAACGTAATGCCGGAGGAGAAAAAAGAAAATAAAAAGAAAAATATGTTCTAATACGTACAAATGTCTGAATATCTTAATCTCGAAAAAAAAAAAATAAATAAATATATATATACTCACACACACACACACACACACACACACACACACACACACACACATAATATATGACTTTAGTATACGATTTGATAATAATCCATTGTAATTATTACACGACACACGTGTGTACGTATGTAAGTTCGAAAAGTTATTGAGAGGATCGCGGAAGAAAAGTAACGGAAGTGATGAAGAAAAAGCATGAGATGAATAAATAAAAAATAAAAAAAAACAGAGAGAGAGAGAGAGAGAGAAGAAGAATAATCATTGGTACAATCATCGGAGTCACTGCAATCAAGGCTTGCGATCAAAGTACTGAGAGATGCATCCACCAGGTGCATCTCTCTTTTACCGAGTAGTAGGTAGGTAGGTGCAAGTGCGTTGACCGGTATCGGCACACTTGCCGTTTGCCTGACCCATGGATGCTTTTACTTTTTATCGAATCGGCCAATGCCATTGCGACTTTGGCAAGGTGGACAACTGAGTTTTCTTTTCTTTCTTTTTTTTTTTCAATTTATTTATTTAATTTTTTTTTTAACGAGTGAACTTCCTCGTCGTTAATGCATTATTGCATTACGTACTTCTTAATGTACGCAATGCAACATGTACAGATTCTATGGAAAAGACAGAGAAAAAGAGAGAGAGGGGAAGAGAGAAAGAGAGAAAGAGAGAGAGAGAGAGAGAAAAAAAGAGAGAGTAAGAGAGAGATAGAAAGATGTTCATTCGCTTGCACGTGTAACGGTACGACAACATCAATGATTGTTTCGAGTCGATGGTCGACCTCTGGCCGGACACGTTATAAGAGTGCAGATGTCTCGATCGATCATCAGAGCTCTAAGACTCTCTCTTTATGGCATGTGCCTCCTACCGATCGTTTGTCTGATGAACACCCGTTACAATGATGCTAATTCGTATAGAGATTTTATAGATAAACGAAAGAAAGAAATGATATCCTCCTTTTCGATTTCTTCTTCCTGTTTTTTTTTCTTTTTTTTTTTTTTTTAATTATTTATTATTATTATTATTTCATTATTGCCATTATCGTTATGATTATTATATTTATTAATTATCATTATTCGTTAGATTCAAGGTTTATAACTTTCGTCATTAATTTACACCGATTTGATTTATTATAGGATCTAAAATTGATTCATGTTATTTCCTTTATTTCTTATTAATTTATCTTTTCTTTTTTATTTATTTATTTATTTTTTTGTTATTGTTCTTTTTTTCTTTTTTTTTTTTCTTTCTTTTTTTTTCTTTTTAGCTCTCATAACTCACGTCAAGCATTAATCTCGTTAACTTTATTAATTTCTTTTAATCTATTTAATCATTCATTAAGTCGTCATTTATCGTAATCAATTTTTCAATGATTAATTTATCTGTTATCTTATTTATTTATTTACCCTATTTAATTTATTTATTTCTTAATCTTTGTCATTATTACGCATTAATTAGTCGATAAAAGAGAAGAATTTCGATTTGCGAGTCTTGATTTTTCTCCCTTTCTTTTACTTTTGAATATCTTCTGATATGAATAACGATTTAATCTAAAAGAAAGGAAGTTATTAAACACGATATGTATTTATAAAGTGTCGGACGGAAAAAAAAAGAAAAAAAAAAATAATTCGGTGTATTGATTCAAGTAGGAAGATTAACTCCCGAGTGGACAGTACGAGCTTAAATAAACCTTTTAGCGATTATTACATAGTCGTTCAGTATTCGATCGGCCACACCTATCTCTGCGTACGCCACGTTTTCAAGTCCATTTTAATCTTTATCTTTTTTTTTCATTCGTTCTTTTTTTTTCTTTTCCTTCTTCTTCTTCTTCTTTTTTCTTTCTTTTTTTTTCTTCTTCCTTTTCTTCTTTCATTAACCTCTCGCTGTTGGGGTCCGAGTTAATAGAACTGCATCTTAACACGCGACACGATATCTCTTAGCTTGGTGATACTGTACATAAATATCTATATATGTATTCATACATGCTATTTATTTATTTATTTATGCGTTTTCTCAACAGTAAAGGGTTCTTTATGATCGAGTTAAGAAACGAGAAATATAACAGATGATCATTTCCGAAATTATTTGAGATGTAATATAATTTTTACGAATCTTCGTTTCATATTAAAAATATAATTTTGCCATGTGGATGCGTATGGTTTGTGTATTTATTCTATAAATTAAATCGTTCAATGTATGGGCTTAACACTTAAGTTCTAATTAAAAACTAATGGATATTTTAAAGATCAATAAATTCGTAGAAAAAATGTCGCATATGCAACGATAAAAAAAAAAGGAATATGCTTCTCGCTGCGATAGACTCAGTCTACACTAAATAAATACATTACACACTACAATAAATAAATATATATTGAAATTTTTGTCAAATCAAAAAGAAATAATTATTTGTATAAATATGCAATAGATATTGCAAATTATAATATGTATCATTTATTATCCAATTACTGAATATTTATCTACGTTTGAAGAAAGTAACAAATACAATCGTAAAAATAAAATCAATTCTTTTTTATTTCTTCTTTTTTTTTTTGTTTTCTTTTATTTATTTATTTATTTAGTATTCGTTTTTTTTTTGTTTACAATAGGTACATAATGTTTGTACGACGTTATAACATATGCGCGACCATTTCAAGCGTGACACGAAATAGACGAAAGAAATGTCGAGGCGCGTGCGTGCATTCGTAACGCAAATTAATTGTGAACGGGTGAATGCACCGTTACGAGCACCTTCCGTGATGCGTTATGGCAATTTCGTTGAATTCTCATAGAGCGACTCGGCACATCTAATACCGGAAGATGATGATGCCGTCCTTTGCTCTAACGGATCTATGAACTTCTGACGATGGGTGGATCGATGTCTCGAACTAATTAAACGATCTCTCAGATAGATCCTACTTTTATAACTATCTCTATTCTCTCTCTCTCTCTCTCTCTCTCTCTCTCTCTCTCTCTCTCTCTCTCTCTCTCTCTCTCTCTCTCTGTCTCTCTCTCTCTCTTTCTCTCTTTATGTCTATATATCTCTATCTCTCTTTCTGTCTGTAAATCGTTCCGAACCATGAATTAAATTATTCATTGATCCGTGAATAATTAAACGTGAACAAAGCGAGACAATTCTATTCGTGTTACGTGAATAAATTAAAGCATTGACTTTTGTTTCTATGATCAAAATGATTTGTAAAGTATTATTACTGTGTGTCTGAAAGGACGCATGGAAAGAAAGAAGAAGAAAAAAAAAGAAGTGGAAAAAAGAAAGAGAAAAAAAATCGATTTTAATTTGTCCCTGTTGTCATATCGTATTTGTTGTTAATGAATTTTTTAACTTGATAATTTTTAACTGAATAAAAAATATCGCATATATTTATAATTCGTGCGTGTACGAATAATTAATTTATTACGAAAAAAAAAGAAAAGAAAAAAAAATGAGAAAGAAAGAAAGAAAAATTGATTGATTGATTGATTGATTGATTGATTGATTGATTGATTGATTGATCGATTGATTGATTAAAATCGATTATAATTTATAAAAAATTATTTTAAGTTCGAATTACAAGAATATAATCTGTTAATAGGTCAAATGCCAAAGGGATGGAAGGGGGGGGGAGTAAACGATGAATTTGTTTGATCAATTTTACGTACTTTATTTGAAGATTTAATAAATATCATTTTTCTTATACATTTAGCAAATTAAAACAATACTTTTTAATAAGATTAAAGCGTATAACGACGACGGAAGATACTTCTGTCTAAAAAATGATAACTAAATATTAATTGAATATTAGATAATATATCTAAGTATTACATTTTTTTAAGATTTATTTTCAATAGTCAAAGTATTTAAATACGTAAAACAGTTTCCGTTCGTTAAACGTATAAAAGTAAACTTATTAAATTTTGTTGCATCAATTTTTTTTTCTTTTTTTTTTTTTAAGACGTCAATGAAATGAAACGTTTTATGATCCTTATAATAAAAAGTAAGGATAATGCTCGATCGATACTGCAGTTTGGCCGCACCTTATCATTCTCTCTCTCTCTTTCTCTCTCTCTCTCTCTCTCTCTCTCTCTCTCTCTCTCTCTCTCTTTCTCTCTCTCTCTCTCTTCCCTTTTTTTTCTTTTCTTCCTTTTCTTCCCTCTCTTTTTATTTATTTTCTTTTCTTTCTGCGTCATAATGCCTTTAGGAACGAATCGCGTCGTCGCTGCTGTTTGGTATCGTTAGTTGTGACGTGCGATAAATGGCGATATGAGTTTAGCCTCGACAATTATGTATCGAGTGACAGAATGCGTCAAACCATCGTCACGCCTACCGCGAGTTATCGAAGAAGTGAGAAAAAAAACAAAAAGATAATAATCGAATCTCTCTTTTTCGATGAGCTTGATTTTTGATTTTATTTTTTCATTTTTATTTTTATTTATTTATTTATTAATTTATTTATTTATTTATTATTATTTTTTTTTTTCTAAATACAATTCAGTTTGTATGTGAAACAAACGATTATTATTAAAATGAGATATAAGTCATAATATTCGTATATTATAATATTTTCTATTATAAATAATATATTTTTTCATTGACGAACATTGTTTTTAGAATTTTCGTTTTCTTTTTTCTTAATACAATTCAGTTTGCATTTGCATTTGCCCGATGATCAAGTCGATTATTATAAAAATGATATATAAGATGTATAGATTTATATATTATATTATTATGTATAGATTTATATTTTATATTATAAATTATATTTCGTAATTATATATATATATATATATATATATATATATATTATTATATTATATTTATATATTTCAAATTAGTTCGTGTGATTTATTATATAAATACATACAACGTTAAATTCGACTTAGATTATTTTCGTAATAATATTGGGATAAAAATCGATGAAAAAAATAAGAATAAATTAATTACAATATTTTTATTTATTTATTTATTTATTTTTATTTATTTTTATTTATTTTTATTTATTTTCATCATTTATATGCGAGAACGCGATGACGCACGAGAAGCAGGCGAGCTGCATTTAATGGAGCGGAGTCATCGAAACGTCGCGCTAAAATTTTGCTCCTCGTCGACAGATTTTTCACACGAATCTTTTTTTTTCGACGTCGAAAGCTCTCGTAAGGCTTTAAAAGAGCCAACGAGATAATTTATATCACGACTATCTTGACGGAAATATCAAAGTTAATTGCCATAAGATATACATACATACATACATGTGGACCTATATGCCAAAAGTTTCACTTTCGTACGATTAAAAAAGCTACATTATCGCTTTTTTGGATCTTTTCTTTTCTTTTCGTTTCTTTTTTTCCCTTTTTTTCTTCTTTTGATTTTTTTTTTTTTTTTTTGTCGATGTAACTTCCAGAGCAATTTAAAATCCGCGAAGCGTGTAACTTGGGTAAAAGTAACGTATGCTTGTTCTTCTCACTTAAAAAAAAAAAAAAAAACCTTTTACTATCATGATTTACGACGTAAATAGAACGAGGAATCGCGATTGAATTTAAATCGATCGTTACGATCGTATTACATTTTAAACGAATGTAAATCCTAGTAATTTTCGTTGCTTAGTTAATTAGCAGATAAAACCGATCATTAAAATTAACGACTAATCGATCAAAGATATATATTGGTCAAGGATCAACAATTAATTTATAAACTATTACGTTTTAAGAATATGTCAGTGAATTTAATATAAAAGAAAAAAAAAAAGAAAAAAAGATAAAAAACAAGAAAATAAAAATCCAAAGGTCGTCGTCGGCATCATCATCATCATCATCATCATTATGAGCATGTTGATTCAGAACGATCCTTACGATTGAGAAAGCCTAAGAGAAGAAAGAGACAGGGAGAAACTATTACGCCTCCGAGAATTGATAGTCTCGATGGATTCTTTCCTCGAACAAAATCGACAACGCAGTGTTTGCTCAAATCGTGGGCTGTCTGCGATTTAGTATTCTCCGACCTTAAAGATCGGGGACGAGTGTCTCACCAAAGTTCCCACGTAATTTTCATCAGAATTTCTACGATCCAGAAACTTCGTAACTTTTCAGATTTATCCGTGAATATTAATACATTATTTAATTGATTTTCTCTCTGTGTATTAATAATAAATAATAAATAATAAATAATAAATAATAAATAATATTAATAATGTATTATATAATAAATTTAAGTATATCATAATAATAAAATAAAGGATAAACATAAGTTGAATGGTCTTTTTTTTTTTTTTTTTTTTTTTTTATATGAAAAAAGTAGAGCAATTTATGATTTCTTTATTTCTTCTTCTTCTTCTTGCGTGTAATTTATTTTATTAAGAAAAATATAATAAGTGAGTACTTTGAGGAATATTTATAAAAAAAAAAAAAAAAAAAAAAAAAAAAAACCCATTATTTTATTGGAGTTACCGATGTCAAAGAAAATGCAGTATAATTTTGTTAACGACGTTAGCGATGCCAATATCTTCTCCGATTATTATCAAAAATGAAAAAGAAGAAATGTAGGTAGCCCTCAAAATATATTTAAAAAAATAAATAAATAAATTAGTCAGTCACTTTCAAAAAAACGGAATTTTAATATTTTCATTTAATAACAAATCTATAACAGATTGAATTTTCTCGTGAGATTTTCGATAAAAAAATTTCAATAGGTTTTTAATGATTTCCAAAAAATAAAAAAAAAAACTATTACTTTTAAAAAAGAATTTCTCCATTAGAATAATTATATTAGAAATAATCGTGTCCAAATTTTATTCTAATAATCAGTCTCCGTAGTTTTTCAAAGTATCAATGGCTACCGATTTGAAAAACATAATTTCGGGAAAGCATTGTTTAAAGTTTAAGATACGTGTATAATAAAACGTCGAATTTGGTAGGGTCGATATAAAAAGACTTGTATCTTCGTTAATTTCTAGAATTTTCTTTGATAGAAATTTTTTGAGAATAAATTTTTAAGGGATAATATATCGAGTAAAAATAATTTTGAAAGATTGTTTTTTATTTTTTTTTTTTTTTTTTTTTTTATTGAACTTTCTAAATGTATGTAATTCTTTAAATAAACGCAGAAAAAGAAAGAGAGAGAGAGAGAGAGAGAGAGAGAGAGAGAGAGAGAGAGAGAGAGAGAGAGAGAGAGAGAGAGAAAGAAAAAGAGAGAGAATGATACAAATACTTTCTTTCAGTCTAATTATTATATGAACCGTTTATAGTTTTTACTTCGCGTTTTTTTTATTAATTTATTAATTTACTTATCTATATTTAGTTCAAACTTATGTCGAGATTACAAATGCTATTAAAACGTATTTCTATGGAACAAAGTATGTTATTACATTCTATTCGATATTATAGTAATATTCATCGATAATTGCTTCCTGATAATATTAATTATTTAAACCTAGGTATGTACTATATATATATACTATATATATATATATATATATATATATATATATCTTTATACTATATATGTATGTATGTAATATGTATATATAGGTATATAGACGTGATCGTCAGTCGTAACAAAATAACGTAACGTTCATTACATTATTGCATGAAGTAATCATCTCGATCTTGGATCAGATAACATCAACCATAGTCGTCGCACTTGATTCAAGTGAAATTCTAACGGACTCGTTTAGTACAAAAAGAACGTTCGAACGAGTTTTACTTGAACGACGAGCTCAAACGTCTTCCATTTCTTCTATATTATTGAAAATAAATCGAAATATCTTATTATGAAACATATTAAAAATGAAAGATGACAAAATAAAAGTGATAAAAGATCAACGAATAAATATGTAAATAAAAAAGAAGAATAATGAATAATGAAATCATTGGCGCAGAAGAAAAAAACCCACGAAGCATTAATTTCCAAAATGTTTCTTCCAAAAAAAAAAAAAAAAAGTGAAAGTAAAAGTAAAAGAAGAAATAAAAAATAAAAAAGAAATAATAAAATCCTAATATGGCGGCACGAAAATCAAGACGAAAAACATTTATGTATTTACATTTTCAAAATTTTAATTAAGAATAAAATATAAAAAAAATAATAAAGTGTAGTGAATGGGTGAGAGGGAGAAGAGGGAACTGAAAGAGAGAGAGAGAGAGAGAGAGAGAGAGAGAGAGAGAGAGAGAGAGAGAGAGAGAGAGAATATTAATAGAAAAAAAAAGAAAAAAAAAATAAAACAAAAGAATAAAAATCTATATCATCCATATTAAAAGTGTACAAGCGTGTGTAATATAAATAGTAAGGTAAGAGAAAAGAATATATATAGTATGTATATATTGTATACAAGACGGAAGAGTTTGTCGTTAGTGGTGGGGATAGATTAAGTGGGTAGAGAGGGGAGACTCGAGATATTCGGATAGGTAGTAGGAGGACAAACGGTTTAGTAGAGAGTCGGACGTCCGTCGTGGTACGTCGTTTCTGCTTTGTCTCTCGCGTTTCTTTTTCTGTTTTTATTTCTCACACTTTTTCTCTACACACATACACACATTCTCTCTCTCTCTCTCTCTCTCTCTCTCTCTCTCTCTCTCTCTCCCTTTTTCTCTTTCTATAATTTTTTATTAATTTTCGATTACGTACGAATTGTTTCCGTTCACTCGCATACATATACAAACATTATCCGTCACCCACTCATTATTGCACGTAAAGAAGAAAAGGATCGAATTTTTGGAACAATTTATCTGCGTGTGCGTGTGCGTCCTGCGTGCATTTGCATCGTGTCGCGTCGTCGAGGATGTGAAAAAATAAAAATAAAAAAAAGAAAGAAAGAAAAGGAAGAACAAAACTCGAATTTGTTATTTTTCAATTCCATGTGAACTATAGAAGTGATATTATTCTTTTCCAGGGATGGTGGAAAAGGGTGGGAAAGAAAGAAAGAAAGAAAGAAAGAAAGATATAAATAAATAAATAAAAAGAAAAATGAATTAAAAATACGAAAAACGAACAATAAGAAAGAAGATAAACTATCGTGGAGAAACATTATGAAAGAATTTGATTTAACGTTAAACGTAGCATTAACGTAAGAAAAATAATAATATTGTCTTTAGAGATTAGAGATTAGAGTATAGTAGTTCTCTTCTTAATGACTCTTATTCGTGAATAAATAGATGTGTGTAAAACGATCGATTGATCGTTTCCAGAGGCCAACGACTTTTTGCGAAGACGATGAAGAGAACGACGATAGGTAACAATTAATAGTCGATAAGACTATTTATTTTTTTTATACTCTAACGATACGAAACAATAATTAACGTTTACTACGTTATTTCTTTATACGTAGGTAACGTCGTCGTAAAAGACGACATTGTAACGCGTACGAGAAATACACAGTTTGCGTGATCAAGGTGTTGTGTGAATTTTTGATCAACTCTATGAATGTATCTGTGCCCTATGTATGTATATATATATATATATATATACATAGATGGTACGTATAGTTTTCCTTCTCCGTCGTTGTCATTGTTAGTATCGTAGTCCGTTGTCAGACGTAGTCGTATCTCTTCTTCTTCTTCATTTCTTTTCTCATACACACAGACAAAACTATTCAGTCATTTAAGATGCAGGATGCACAAGAGCGAGAATGGCGTAAGGCGTCGCATTTAAAATCATCCTATCTCGTGGAAATGGAAAGAAAGGGAAGAATTTAAAATTTATTTATATATTTGTTCGTTAGAATTTTTATTTTCTTTTTTTTTTATCTTTTTCTATTTTTGCTTTTCTATTTTTACCTTTTTTCTATTTCTTTTTTTTTTTTTTTTTTTTCGAAATCGTTCGTATCCAACATTTTCGAAATCGTTCGTATCCAACATTGATTAACATCTTTCGTTTCTTTCATCTTTCGTTTAGTTGTAAATTTTTTTTTTTATTTTATTCCAAGTCAAATTTAACGATCGTACACAAATTACGCGTACGTAACGATTTTATTATTTTTATTATTATTAATTATCATGTCGCAAGAAGATTCGTTAATCGAATTTTTGTAAATCAATAGTGTAAACGTATAAATAGTTTCTATGATGCGATTAATAAATCCTATTTTGCTTTAGAGAATATTACAAAATGTTTTAAGATCGAATCGTAAAAGGAAGAAAACACGCACGCAATCACGTATTATACATTTACACATATACATACACAAACATATACTCATATATATATATATACATCACATATAAATGGGCGTATATGCGCGAGCAAGAAAAACACGACGACCATAAACGTCGTACATACATAAGATTAATTAAATCTTGCCAGTGTTAATGCGTAGATCGTGCTAACGTGATCCACGATCCGCGACGCTTACGTAACGTCGACGAAGCTAGTTTCATCCGGAAGTAGAAGGACCACTTCGAGCGTGAACTCGGAAACGATCGATTTTCTTAACCTTATCTAGCTCTGCTCTTTTTCGTTTCGACAAATAAAATATCCGATCGTAAGTGTGATCTTGAAGAAGAAAACAATCTAAAAAAAAAAAAAAAAAAAAAAAAAGAAAGAAAAAGAAAAAACAGGAAAAGTAAGAAAAGAACGGAACAAATAAAAGAAGAAGAAAGAAGAAAGAAGAGAAAAGTTTTGGACGAGGATTTAATTTGGTCCGATTGAATTCGATTCAATCGATCGATAAAAAATCGATCTATCCGATCGAACCGATCGATATCTCATTTTTTTTCTTTTCTTTCTTTCTCGATGTTATTACGAAAAAGGAAATCTACGAAGCAAGAAGTCCGGATATGTGCGAACTGATGGCGGCTACCCGGTGACCGAGAAACGCGATTGCAACGCGTGCAACGAACGAATCGAAAAAACGCTTGAAGAAATAAAGAGAGATAGAGATACATAGATACATAACTAGATAGATAGATAGATAGATAGATAGATAGATAGGAATAGTTATAGAGATAGAGAGAAGTGAGAAAAAAGAGAGAGAAAAAGAGAGAGAGAAGAAAAGAAGGAAGAAAGAAGGTGGGCGAACGATAAGAGGAACAACGTGTGAAAAATGGCTTTAATAGCTCCAAGAAACAGCTCTCCAGTTGTACGCGACAAGGAGAATATTCCGGCCTACGATGTATGTATAGTATTTTCATACTCTGTTTACATTATATAGAATAATAACGCATGTCTTTATTCTATAACATCTTACATTTTACTTTAACGATTATCACCTAGTACTTAACTATTAACGTCTTGTTAGTTGAAAGCTGTTAACATTATTTTCGAGAGAGTGAGGGAGAGAGAGAGAGAGAGAGAGAGAGAGAGAGAGAGAGAGAGAGAGAGAAGGTCATTTGACAGAAAAGTTTTATTATATATACCTATGCATATAACATTATAATATATATATGCGTATGTATGTATGTATGTATGTAAGTGGTTTGTTCATCTCTTTTCATCACTTTTCTTTTTCTGATCACGCTATCTCATATGTTAGTAACTACATACAGTCTTTCTTTATTCATCTTGTTCATTCTAACAATACGTTTCGAACTATAAAAAGACGTTCGTGTGTATGTGCTGTGTAAGTATATATGTATGAATGTATATAGGTATATAAAATACATAGAATATATATAAGGATTTACATTGGTGTTTACTGATAAACGATGGTAACTTCTAATGTCACGGTCGTCTCCTATTCCTCGGTATAAGGAGCAAACTAATGTGTCGCTTTTAATAGAATAACGTTTAACGCATCGTTGACCTACAAAGGGAAACTAGGAAGCGAAAAAACGAAACCTCACTGATAAATTCTTTAAGTTATACATACACATCTATATGTATATATATATACACATATTATATATATATATATATATATATATATATATATATATATATATAAAATATCGTGCTGTGTAAAGATCAAACACTCGACCAGTTTCTATATACACACATATTGACAGCTAGTGTATATATACACATTCGTTTCTTCATATCACTATGTCCATATATATATACGTGTGTGATATATATATACATATGGATATGTATATGTATATTTTTTTAAATCACAGTTATCCAATTAATGATCATTCAATACATTTATTTCTTTTATATATATATATATATATATATATATATATATATATATATATATATATATATATATATCTGAGATATATATTCGATTGAAGACATTTAATACAATGCAAGTTTTATTCAGTAAATAAATCCGTTATAGTATTTGAATGAGATGTACGTAACTTATTTTTCAAATAAAAATAAAATCCTTTTGAAAAGATCGTACATTCTTGCAGCGAGGAAACTTGTGATAATAGAAAAATATAAAGAGAGAGAGAGAGAGAGAGAGAGAGAGAGAGAGAGAGAGAGAGAGAGAGAGAGAGAGAGAGAGAGAGAGAGAAAGTAAGAGATAGAGAATACCTGGAGGAACTTAAAGTCCTAATGGAGCCGCAATTAATTATTACCGAGCAATGAGCCAATAAACAAGCGGTTATACGGGCACTAATTATTTGCTGCAGGTGATAAGTATGGTTTCAAGTTGGTCCGTCCCTCTGGCGAACATATGCGTTTGGTTTAATAAACGCATCCCCAGCTAAATATTTTTTGTTCGTTAAGCAAATGTATTGTTTGCTTGAATCTACGCTTATCTACGTTTATATATATATATATATACTTTTATGTACGATATATATATGTATATATATGTATATAAAATACACAAAGAAATGTTTTGCTTCGTTATCGCAAAGAAATGAAAAATTACGTAAAAAAAAAAAAACAATGAATCACCTTTTTTGTTATAAATATCATTGTAATTGTCATAATTGTCGTTATTATCGTCGTCGTCGTCATAATCATTAAATTTTTTTTTTCAATGATCCTTCGGACTTATTATTTGCAGTTCGGATTTATTCTTTGTTCGATACATATATATGTATACCTATACCACCGTTTATATACACCATGAAACGGGCAACAACTCTACTCGAGATATCACTATCTTTGACTAACCTACTGACGTGAAACTGTTGTTCACCGTTTATTCCAACCTGTTCAACTCATTCAATGTGCGTTGCTTTTGACGTACATTATTCTCAGGATTTTTTTTTTTTTTATATTATTGTACGTACGTATAATTACAATTTATACGTCATCAGTGTACGTCCAAAGGAAATCCTTCTGTTTCCTTTTTATTCTTCTTTATTATCATCGATTAATTAATTAATTAATTAATTAATATATATATATATTAATTAATTAATATATATATATATATATATATATATATATATATATATAGCACGTGCTTGCATAGTTCCACGTATCGACTGACCAAAGCACTTTCTAGCAAAGATTTTCTTTTTCTTTTGTAAATCTAATAGTCCGTTTTATTATCCTTCGTTTTTAATCTATTTTATACGTCACTTTTAATCGTAATATTTTTTTTTTTTTTATAACGTTTATCGTTCGATTATCATTCATATTTCCTGATTTATAATGTTGAAAAGTATTTGTTATGTTTTCTATAGAAAATAGAAACGTTAAAATTGAAGCCAAACGTTTGTTGTAGAAGGAAGTAAATGTCCTATGCAGAACTAATCAAGAAGTCGATCGAATTTTTTTTTTTTTTTTTATTTATTTATTTTTTTATTTTCTTTATTTTTTTTATGAATTTTTTTTTTATGGTAAATGCTTTCATCAACGCTCTCGTCTCGACACTTTTATGTATACAGGATATGTGCTTAGACTGTCTTCATAACAAACAAGATTATCATACCTTATAAAGACCGTACCCGGTATAAATCACTAACGTTCTAGATCCCTTGCTCGAGGATTTATCATAAAAAGAAGAACGATACCTGTTTCGTTCCTTTCCTCGAGCTGTCGTAAAAATATCGTGGCAAATCAATTTTGTTATACTTCAAAAGAAATAAAGAAAATCTAAAATCACGTTTATAAATATCTTATTTAATTTTTTTTATCCATATCTTTTTATCGGCTAAAAGGAAAGTTGTTCTTATATTAACTGTCAATAACTTTGTGTAACTTTGAAACTGTACAATACCTGTGGATTTGTAAAATTTTATTTCGCTCACCTTCGTCATAATTTTAATTGACATTTGTTATTTTGAAATTTTTCATTTTGTTTTTTTTTTTTGTTTTTGTTATAAAGTACAAATTATTCTTAGTACGAATGAAAAATAATTTATGGATGGATTAAAAGGAATGAAATTAAAATTAACTTTACGTTTAGTATAATATACTAAATAATATAAATAATACTATAAATTTCACACATACATACGTATACGTGAATGAAAGATGACTTATAAGACATTATAAGAACATCAAAGTAAAAATTAACTTTAAATTCTAGGTACACCATAAACAAAATATCTAATAAATTTCACATTGTATAACTCTTGTTTGTGGACAAAGAAAACAAATTTTTTTCTATGAAGTTTCTAACGGTTAAGAGAATGAATTAAAAAGAATATTAATTGCAAAAAAAAAAGAAAAGAAATAAGAAATAAAACAAAGTACATTTTTTTTTTAACTATCTCTCGATCGGGAGATAGCAAAAGGATCTAAGGGAAACAAAGAAAGAAATAATGAAAAAAAGAAAGAGAGAGAGAGAGAGAAAAAGGCGAAACGCGATCGATCTCACGACTCTCGTAATTAATTTGACCGAAGAGAAAGGCCTCCCTAGGGCTGCACCTTCGCTCTAACACATTCCTAACGCGTTCGTCGTATGTTATTTGCACGTGGCAAAAGGGAAACGCGAGATTCGAATGGGATAGAAATATATATATATATATGTATATATATATATATATATGACTGTAACAACAGGGCGTGGCTTTGTTTTCTATGGTTGTCACATGGAAAAGGGATACTCATACGAAACCCATAATAGGGACTGTGTTAAATCGATTCCCGTGTATAATTAAGCTAACGCGCGTGCATGCGTGTATATACTTTATCAAGAACTAGTGATAGACAAACGGGGGTGTGAGTGGGTGGGGCTGTAAAGAAGATGGGGCTGAGGTAAACATACCTTTTTATCTTATTAAAATTTTCACGACTCGCTTCAAAATATATACTATGAAATATCGACTTCAATAAAATCGACACAAAAAAGTTCTCGTTAGATCATTATATTTAAAAGAAAATGAATATAAGTATAAGTAAAATGATTTTTAATTTACTTATTTATTTATTTTTAATAAATAAATAAGTAATAAATTTTATTTATTTATTTATTTAATTTTTATATTTATCTTATTTTATGTTTCGACAAAGAAATAATTATTTATACGAATTGTTATATATTCAATAATATTAGATTAATTGTATAGTTGTATGTAACCAATCTAATTTACATCTAATTTACAGTTAACATCGTGTAAAATTTTAAAACCACGTAAAAACATTTGTAGGATGTTCAAGTCTTATTTATCATAGTTTTTATCATAAAATTAAATTTTCGTTCATATCCGAAGATTAATCATTGTTAACTCTAATTTCGTCCTTTTACTTGAAATTATTATATCGTATAGTCACAGACTGATATAAAAGTTATATTATAATAAGTTTTACTTTTCTTTCTTTCTCTCTCTCTCTCTCTCTCTCTCTCTCTCTCTCTTTCCTCTCTTTTTTTTTTCTTTTTTTGACATGACAAAAAATTCAGTTAAACAAGTTTCTCAAGATAATCTACCTCTTGTAATCGCAATAATCCACGTGATCTTAAAGATGCAATTGAATTTGATCTATGATTATCATAAAAAAAAAAAAAATAAATAAATAAATAAAAAAGATGAAAGAGAAAGAAAAAAAAAGAACTTTATTTTTTAATATAACATTAAAAAGATCTATGAAATAAACAAAAATGTGATATTCGATTTCGATCTGTAATCAATTTTTATGATGCACATGAAATTTTCATTTAATACATTAAATAATACGATATAATGAATGACGATTATACATACATATATGCATAATTACACACATACCTACATACATACATACAAACATACATGCATAGATAGATAGATATTACATATTGTAACGGTTCTGTTTATCCTATTGAAAAATAAGTAAATAAGTTTATCCGAAGGGAAGTAAAGAAGAAGCCAGTTGTCGGGTTGATCGGTTTAGCGACCTTGCATGTCAGGGTTACCCTCGATTGATCTTACTGTAGATCGATAAATATTTATTGCCTTTAACGTTCGTTCGCGTCTCGGTGACGACAACCTTGAAGGAATCTCTGATGTTATTCGCACGATTCGACGTATGCACGTTTACCTTTTATCTTCTCTCTCTTTCTCTCTTTCTCTCTCTCTCTCTTCCTTTTTTTCTCTCTCTCTCTCTCTCTCTCTCTTTTCTTTCTTTCTCTTTCTCATTCAAGCGAATGAACAGATTACGTAAGGTGACGTGTATTATGCGAGAAAGACCTTGTCTACCATCGGTTACGCGTTACGTCATCTGTACACGTTGGATGTAAGCTGTATAACCACCTTTGCCAATGCTACTGCTCCTGTTGCTGTTACTGCTACTGTTACTACTGCTGCTGATGCTGATGTTGCTGCTGATGCTACTAATGCTGTGGCTGCTCCGTTGTATTCATCCCCCCTCCCTATGTTCTCATGTCCCCCTGTCCGTATAACTATTATTCCTAGCAGCAATATCCAGTGATGATTCTCATCTTTCTCGCGAGTTTCAAAGTCCTCACGATCGAGCTACGTATATAATGTATATCTCTATACCTCTATACCTATACTTATACGAATACGCATACGCATACGCATATCGTTTTACTCATAGTTATTTTCCTCTCATTAGAGTCATAGCTTGAACCTGTCTCGATCGGACTCGTTCTCATAATGGGAATTTAATGTCTAAAATTGAATCTGTTTTGTCATCTATTTAATCGACATTTTCTATAGTTCTAAGAATTTCTTTTATGTTTTATGTATGAATTTATGTACGTATGTATGTATGGATGGATAGATGGATGGATTAGATTGATGGATGTATTTTGTTTGTAATGTTTCGTAAAAATATTATTTTGAAGTTAATTATTAACGCTAATATATTTTTCAGATTGATTCTGTTATCATCTCTTAAAATCTCTTAAGATCTTAAAGATAATTTTTATTCTTTTACGAGTTTGTTTGATATTTATGTATATATGTATATGTATCTATGTACATATGTATGTAAATATATGTATGTATGTATGTAATTTGTTTTGTAGAAACATTATTTTGAGAAATTGCATTATTCGATCTCTCGATCTTTTTTTTTCTTTTTTTTTTCCTTTTTTTTCTCTTATTATCGAAAATTTTCTTTTTATCGAAAGTAAAATTACAATATATTAATATTTAACACAGTTAATATTTAACACAATTCATCATAATATAATTTTCATATTTAATTTCCATTCTAATGTTTAACAATAATACATTTCGTATATATAATACGTATAATACATTTCTGCGTAAAAATTTCTAAGAAATAAAAAGAAGAAAAAAAAAAAGAAAAAAAATAATAATAAAAAGAATCGTCGCATCGAAGGATTTGATCGATAAATTAACAAAGGACATATAATTGTGATAAAATTCATAATTTCTTGAATATTTTCTTATACGCGTTAATTTATCGATAATTACGTCAACGAGTTCGTGAAGCTCGTGAGCTTTGTTCAATAAAAAGAGGCACTTAATAACGTTTCGAGAAAAAAAAAAATATTTTTATTCATAGTTAAGCTTTACGGTAGCACCGATCATTTACGTTATCACTTCGAAACTTGTTACTCGTGCTGAACGATTTAGCATGGAAATACATATTTATCTCTCTCTCTCTCTTTCTCTCTTTTTTTCTCGTTAACGCCCAAGCAGGAGTTTTTTCTCAGTTGCTCGAAGCGTCGTAAATCGATCAGGTCGGACCGTAATACACATTGGCCTTATCCTTACTACTACCAGCACCAACATCACCATCAGCACGAACACCATCACCAGTACCACAACACCCCACTTCCCCACCCCACGCACATACCGTTATTGTTTTACGCGCGACAAGTCAATGCGTTTTCGCGTGAATGGAGGTGGCCCAGATGGAAAGATCGGAATTATGGATTTCTATATTTGGTTGATGCCCACGTATACAGTAAAGAACGTCGTCTTCCCTCTGCTTGTTGATACGAGCAATAGAAACAAAGAAAAGAAAGAAAGGAAAAAAATAGCACGCATACATATTTGCACGTATGTGTATGTGTATTACATTTGATTTCATATGAACTGGTTAAATCGACCAATCAGCCTTCTTCTCGTTCTTCTCTTATTCTACGAGTTTAATTATCTCGGTCAATGAGCGTGGTATGAAGCGTATAAACAGTTTCATGATACTTTTAAATTTACTTTGACTTTTCACGATATGCGTATTTGTGTGTGTGTGTGTGTGTGTAAATGTATATGTAACTATTGTATGTATATACATGTGTGTATGTGTATGTGCATGTGCTCTGAATTCTCTTTGTTTTGTAATGATAAATGTTTTATTGATACGTAGTAAAGAGAAAATATTGTTACTTTATTTATTTATTTATTATTATTATTATTATTATTATTATTATTATTATTATTATTATTTTATTTTATTTTATTTTGTTTTATTTTATTTTATTTTATTTTATTTTATTTTATTTTATTTTATTTTATTTTATTTTATTTATCTAATCGTATTTTGTCAAAATTTAATTGTAGATATAAGACGTGTTTACGAATTTGTTGGATACTGTTGGAAACATAATTTTAATTACGTTAGTTATATTATTTTAGGGTCTTTCATAAATTCGTAGTTTTTAATAAAGTTCGATTAAATTTAATAAACTTTTCAGACAATATTGAAGATTATTCGGCTTCTTTTTTTTTTTGTAAAAAGTTTATAAAACATCCAACTTTTAATAATTGCCAATCGAATCTTTGAAATTTCAATATCTATAATTATATTGCAAAATATCTATAAATAATTAAATCAGATGTGTGTGTGTGTATATATATATATATAATATCCTTATTTCGGATTCGTGATAAATTGCCAATCGAATTTTTATAGAGTTTCAATATCGATAATAGTATTAATAAATATGTATAGCATATATTTTGTCATACGAATTTCACGAGTACAGAATAGCCCTATAATCCTTAAATATGTAGGTATATAATATTATTAATTCGAATTTTTAATAATAAGAATAACCAATTTAATTTTTGGTATTTGGATATCATTCGAATTTTCTCAATAATTGATAATCGAATCTTTTGGAATTTCGATATCGATAATAATAATAATACTTAAATAAATGTATGTATTTTTTATTTATATATATAACATTTATTTTTTTAATTAATTAATTAATTTATATATATACAGATACACACACACATATCATATACTTATACACTTTGTTATACGATTTTACCAAATATATATATATAATTTTGGTAGATCGATAAATCTCGTGCTAAAGTACCCTTTCGAAGGAGTTGACTTCGACTTAGCATAAGCATTTTGCTCTTAAGGAACAAGAAACGAGAATGAAACGAAAGATGATATATGCATCCTCGTAATGCATCCGTATTCCGACAAGTTATAGATCATTATGATGGAACGAGTGTAACGCCATGTTGGAGAATAATTCTCTCTCTCTCTCTCTCTCTCTCTCTCTCTCTCTCTCTCTCTCTCTCTCTCTCTCTCTCTCTCTCTCTCTCTTTTCTCTTGCCGTTGGCAAGTAGAGGGAAGTAAACACGTAGACGATTTAATCTAGAAAAAAAAACGAGGAAAAAAAAAGAAAAAGACATTGGCAGTTCGTATGCAAGGACGACAAGCTGGTGCATCATCGCTAAAAACGTATCGACCGGTTTTATGTTATTCCTTTTTTCTTTTCTTTTTTTTTCTTTTTTCCTAAATTTGACTACCAATTTAACCTTTTGAACGACGTCATTTTACAGAGTAATACCTCGTTAATCATTTCACTAACTCTCTAATTATTTCTTACCTATCATTATCTACAACGGTAGATATGCCTTATGTATAATAACATATATTTAGATCGCATATAGTAAATCTCTATAAGTATTATTTTCTTAAAATAATCATGTTTTTTTTTTTTACTTTTTCTATTTCTTTTTTTTTCCTTATGTTGAAAATACTTCCACTGAGTATATAGACAGTCTTATCAATTTCTAGTTCAAACATTTTATAATGATACAAAACAAATAATTGCACAAATAAGTAGGTGCAAACACACACACACACATCATGAAATTTTATTATTCATATATATGAAATTTTCATTATAAAATATGATATTTATTGATTTGATTAATAGTAATAAACATATATTTATGATAACGAGTGCGTATATTCAAACATGACAAACACTTTAGTGTTTTTTTTTTAAAAAGAATTTCCGATCGATTTCTAAATAATCCAATCGATGTTCTCGATGGGATCATAAAATGAGAAAGATAGAAATAGGTAGACAGATAGACAAACAGACAGAGAGATATAGATCGAGTGCATTTCAGGTACACCTACCAGGTATAAACGTTTTATATACGTGAGAACGGTGATCGGTGAACGCACGTACACGCATACATATACACACACATATGTATGTGTATATTATGTATATATGTGGACACGAATGCGCGTGCCACGGATAACTTTGTGCATCTACGGTTATCGTATGTAACGTTTCGTAATGTTCGACTTCGTCGTTTGATCGTTACGAAATGATCTTGTGTATTTACTTGTTGATGGATGGCCGCCGATCAAATTCGACGTGAACTTGTGAGAGAAAGAGAGAGTAAGAGAGAGAGAGAGTAAGAGAGAGAGAGGCGATGACGATCTCAATAAAAGAAAATGGAGGAAGATAGAGAAATGATCTTAATAAAGAGAAAGAGAGAGAGAGAAAAAAGAACTTTCAACATGAACTCTTTGTACATGGACTTGAAAGAGTAGGAGGAAGAGGAGGAAGAGAAGGAAGGAGGATTTATTTAGAGGGCTATAGACCTCATTACAGTCGGTAATGACAGTACGGACGGTCATTAAGCCACGAATGGCGAAGCTCTTTCGCTTCTACGGTCAGATATCTCTCTTTCTGTCTCTCTTTCTCTTTCTCTCTCTCTCTCTCTCTCTCTCTCTCTCTCTCTCTCTCTCTCTCTCTCTCTCTCTCTCTCTTGTATCCATGCAATCGTTCGTAGCTCGAGGTTTCTTCGTGTCCTAAGTAGAACGTGTGTATATGTAGCTAGTAGTAATGGCCAATGTTAGTCTTTTAACGTGAGTTGGATCAACACCGGACACATACGTGGTAATTACTTACGTATATATAAACTCTTTTTGATTTATCAAAATAAATGAGACGTGGCTCGAACATTCGATACAAGCTCTGCGAGTTCCTAGGAAAGATATTCGTGTATATCATTACGCACGATGAGAGAGAGGGAGGAGAGGGAGAGCTATGTTCGAAAAAAAAAGAGAAATAGAAAATATGTTACAATCAATGAAGGATGAAAATAATCACGTCGTTAAATTGTATCTTTGAATTTTAAATGTTTTATTTTGAATTGTAAATGTATATATTTTAATCTCATTTTGATCGCATATTAATTAATGAAGCGATAATAAATTTCAAATTTAATTGTTTCCAATGAAATATTCACATTTATTTAATTTAATTTAATTTAATTCTATTTTATTTTATTTTATTTTATCAACAAACGGCTTTTATGTGAAAAATGATTCTTCACGTTTATCTAATAAAAAGAAAAAGATATATTTATATATATATATATAAAAAAAGAAAAAGAAAGAGAGAGAGACATCTCGTGACCGATCGTTCGTGAAAATATTAATTATAGGATGTAATCGATCATCGATAAAATGACATCAAAGCATTTCCTAATTACCATTGCAATCAACCAGCGTTTGACCTATTCGGTCGACGAATATCTACAGTGCTACCTCGATTCATCTAACGAATCAGTCTGAACGTTCAATCGATCTGTCGACCGATCGAAATATATACACTACTACACTATAATTTTGTTCGCTTTTACGTTTTCTCGACCTACGCCTCGATCTCGATTCGTCACGATCAACGTTCGAACAAAACGCGTTACTTCCGGCGACGTTGTATGATATTTTTTCTGACTTGATGACGTTAGAAAAATCGACGAAACTAAATAAAACCGGTTTTGTTTATCCTTTTTTTTCTTTTTTTCATTATTATTGTTTTATTTTTTATTTATTTATTTATTTTGTTTATTTTTTTTTTTTTTTTGATTATAAAAAGAAATGACACGAAATAAAGGCTAGGAATAAACCTTGAGAAAGATTAGAATGATTTTCTATTAATTTTGTTTAATATCTATCGAAATAATATAAACAAAAAAATTAGTAGAAAATAAATGTATCGATTGAAATAGATTGCATTCGTTCACAGTAAAGATCGTAAAAATAATAATTACAAGCTTTATTATACCAATTAATTTACTTTGTCGATAACACTCGAGCTCGAGCAATAATTATATTTATTTTCATTGACTGAGCGTGTCGATTTTATTTGGAAGGAAAAAAGAAAAAAAGAAGATAAAAGGGAAAAGAAAAGAAAGAAAGAACATTTTCTATTTCAGGGTTTGAGTGAAAAATAAAATAAAATAAAAGAAAAAGCAAAAATTGTGTAAAAATAAAAATAAAAACCAATTGTATATAATGACTCGAGATTAATATTAGATAAATAATGATATGGATGAAGTAAGTAAGCAACCAAGCAAACAAACAAGTAAATAAGTGCGTTCTCTCGTTCTATAATATGTCTACAATATAGATAAGTACTACCATACATATATGGTATGTAAGTATATATAATATATAATATAATATATATATGTATGTATGTATATATATCGTGTCGATCGAGTTTTAGAAAGTAGCAATATACGTTTTCTCATCTCTCATCTTTCTCTTCTTTCCGCGAAGAGAGTTCACCTCGATGACGTTGCTGCGACCATGCAGCACGTTGATTCCTTCTTCGGTATTACTAGTAGTAGGTACTCGTATGTACTAGATATAAAAAGAAAAAGAAAAAGAAGACGAAGAAGAGAAAAAAAAGGCTGGTTTCCATCCTTTCACGTACCATAAATGGCGGTCTTGATCCGATCGAAAACGCATATAAAAGCGATCGAGCGAGCCAGAGAATTTCCTTCGACGTGAATTATGCATCTAAAGTAAATGGCTACTTCGTAGAAATCGATAACGCATATCCTTTCTTTTCGACTAGGAAATATGAAAACATTTCGATGAGAATTGTTGTTCAGACATGTATGTATATATACATACATACGTACATACATATATATATATATATATATATATCATTATTATGTCATAATATTGATATAACAGATAATAATATATAATATAATAATGTATATATAATACATTATATAATAATAATAATATATATATCTTATAATTTTTTATAAATCGATTTTTGATTGGAGAAGAAAGGGAACTGCAATTTTGGATAAAAAAGATTCGATTAAAAAAAAGAAAAGGAAAGAAAAATTATACACAAAAACCATCCTCTCTCTCTCTCTCTCTCTCTCTTTTTCTCTTTCTCTCTCTTTCTCTCTCTCTCTCTCTCTCTCTCTCTCTCTCTCTCTCTTTCTCTCTCTCTCTCTTTCTCTCTGAATAAAAAATCAAAACGCATGCTCGCATTTTCATTAGCACGAACATTTATTGTTTCACGAATACTTTCCCGTGGAAGGCATTTGCAAGGCGTAATCACTTTGTTCGACTTTACACGCTTCGTAATTTTTCGAATGGATCGTTGAATCACGGCCTTATATGAAATAGTCGACATGAATTCCATTCGAATCTTTTAAGTCAATAAATCTTTATCTTCGATTATTCGAAGAAGGTAGTAAGAATCTAAAATTCATTTAATTTCATTACTCATTTTATTATTATTTCTTTTTAAATATAAAAATCCTTTACCACGAAGATTATCGATCGATTCGAAGTATACGTTCTCTGAAAAAAAAAAAATATATATATATACACGCACACATACATAAACACAGAGGGGGACACGTGCACATGTACGAACTTATAAGAAAGAAAAAGGTGAATGTTAGAGAAGGTTACAAAAGGTAAACAAACCGGGTTTCTCCCGCGCAACTGGTTCTACCCTCGATAAGAGCAAGGTCAATGTTAGCAACAACACTGATTCGAGGGAAAATATTCTGGATGAGAACATAAAGTTGCAAGGTCTCTCTCTCTCTCCCTCTCTCTCTTTGTTTTTCTCTTTCTTATCCTTTCTCTTTGTCACTCACTATCTCTCTTTCTTTCTTTTTTTCCTCTTTCGCTGTCTGTCTTTTTTTGTCTCCTTTAGATGATCTTGGTTGGTTAGTTCGCGTTGTTCTTCTCATCGAAACCGGATACATTCGAGCACGCAAGCAGCACGTTTGTGACCCGTCAATTTCGATTTGTTTCAGATAAAGCTTGAACGAGTCCTGGGTGTAACCGTATCAAGCAATGCAGCTCTGGATTGCGACGCTACGAGCGAGTTGGTCGCCTATCCTGCCGGGTGAGTCTATTCTTTCTATTTTCTCTCTTAGGTCGCATATAATCGACCCGTATATATATATATATATATATATATATATATATATATATATATGGATTTATCGACTTTCGATCCCACTTGGCCCACTTTTATAACCAACCACTCTAATCGTTACGTTCAACTTTGGTAACGTTAAAAAAGAAAATTCGTTTTAACGGTGTTTAACGCCGTGTTTATCTAATTTGTGTCTACCTTCTAATTTCACCATTTGAAATATTACATCGATATATATATATATATATATATATATATATATATGTATATATGTATGTATGTATGTATGTATATATATGTATTGCATATGCATGCATAAGTATGTACCAATCGATAATTATGTATGCTTATGAATATATGCATAGATATTTTTATATGTATATTTTATATGTATATATTATATATTGAATTGATTAACAAGTAATGTTAGAATTTGCAATATTTTCTATCTAAATAAACAAGATATTTTCTTTTCTGTAATTATTTTTTCCTATTTATTATTTCTTATTTTATTATTATTACTCTTTATTTTTTCTTCTTCTTTTTGTTTATATATGAAAAATTCTAAATATCACTTATTAGCCAAGACAAAAGAAATATATGGAAATAAATATAAGATATTGAAAATATTTAGATCCGAATAATTCGAAGGTAATAATTTTAACAATACAAAAAAATGAATGTTTTATCCGCGTTAAACGAATCGATAGTTTTAATTATTGTTCTTTGAATTATGATCGTAATTACAGTATAAGATTATCCAGGCATAATATATATACGTTGAAATGTATAAGAAGTATAAATGTGCACTGCGAGTTCTTGCAACCTTGCCGTATATCTTTCACAGATAATTACCTCGACCGTAACGATTTTTCGAACACTTAATTATTAACCCTCTTTCGAACGGGTCGACGCTTTCGCTTTACGAATCTACTGACTTTTAAAGGCCGACCTGTTGTATTCATGGGAAAACGATAAATCGATCGAGAAACTTTCGCATAAATCAATGTAAGGAAAATATTAAGACATAATTTATACATTATTTTCGTGAAATATATAAATAAATTGTATATTGAACGAATAAATATTTAATATCTTCTTAATCGTTACAAAATTTCGCGCGAACAAACAATTTCAATTTAAATAATAAATTGTCACGAGTCAACTACTTTCGCATTTTCTGATTAAAAAAAAAAAGGAAGAAAAACAAAAGAAAAGAAAAGGTTTAATTTAATATTCTCGTGAAATTTAATTTTTTGAATTTAAATAATGAATTGTTGCAAGTTTCACCATACCTCTTTTGCGTTATTGAAAAATTACATTTAAAATTCCCACGAAGCTAAAAATCGATATATTGTAACTAGAAAATAGATAAAATGTATGTTCCACAAAATCATACGTTATTTTTATTAAATTTTTAAATAAAATAGATTTTAATTGACGTGTATATGTGTATATATATATATATACATTTAAACTATTTTGATATTCTTATGATTTTTGATATAAAAAGATTTTTCAACTACATAAAAAAAAGTACCACTTGAACTTAAATAATAAATTATCATAGCCAATTAACATCTTCTTTCTGATCAAAATAATTTTAAATATTATATTACATTAAATATATTAAATATAATAAATATAATATAAAATAATAAATATAATACAAATGAATATAATATAAAATAAGAAATATAATATAATAAATATAACGTAAAATTTTAAATATATTATATTATAATTGTACGTTAAATTTGTTAAACGTTTTAAATAAAATAGATTTTAATTGAGAAATGTATTATTAAAAAATCTAAATATTTTTTAATTTTTTATATCGGCATATTTTCAATATTAAAAAAAAGTATGACTTGAATCAATAATAAAGTATCGTCATTACGATATTTTATTTAGTTCCGTTTTTTCTGATTAAAAAGTTAAATTTTTAAATTTTCATAAAAGTAGAAAATTGTGAAAGAAACAAAGTATCGATTAAAAAAAAAGAAAAAAAAAAAGAAGGAGAGGTACTCACGTTTCTTCTATTGATCACGGATGGCATTTCGACAAAAGAGCCGCACTTCTCATCTCCTCATCTTTTGTCTTCTCTTTTTCTTCATCTTCTTCTTCATCTTCTTCTTCTTCATCTTTTTCTTCATCTTCTTCCTCGTCTTCTTTCTTTTTCTTTCTTTTTTTTCTCTTCTCCATGACTTCAATGGAAGTATGGCGAAAGTACGATGAAGAGATTATTCCGGTTTTATCGTGACAACGAGAGAGTGGAACGAACGTTTTCGTTTATATTCAACGAAGACCGGATCAACGATCGTTCGGTGGTGTTGTCCTTCGACGACAACGATGATTGTTGGCTTACCTTGCAACTCTGTCTCGTGTCTTATTGCAATATTACACACTTATCTATTGTTCTAAGTTTTGCAATGGCAAAAGTAAATTCTCTCCGTATGGGAACAACTTTCGCGCTAGCTCGTTTTCCATGGATATAAATTTATTATTTTTTTATTCAGAATTGAACGGTGATCAATTGTTTCGTAATCATTTCTGTAATTCGATCGTTTAAAACGCAATCATAGAAATTATAATCGGGAATAGGAAAATAAAAAGAAAAAGAAAAGAAAAAAAATAAAATATTGGTATTATATCGATATTTTTCTATGACTGTACACTTCGTACCGTTTTATAGAAATCAAACCACGATAATACTGGTAATATATATATTTATATATATATATATATATATTTTTTTTTCAATCTTTATATTTCGTTAAAATTTTTTAAACATTTACTAAGGAGATATTTAATATCGTTATTATAATGTTTTTAATTATTATGTTCGTAATTTTATAACGAAATGGATATAGTGTCGAAATGGTTGCAATATCGAAACCAAAGTAATTGCCATTTTTTTTTGCTTTCTTTATTTTTTTTGTTTTTTTTTTTTTTTTATTTTTTTTGTTTTTTTTTCTCTAATAATATCTATAGCGTGATATTGCGAATGAAAATTATTACGATGTTTTACAATCGTGATTATGATTATATCTTGCAATTATTATTATTATTATACTATTTGTTAGGGATTAATATAACCTAACGATCGATCGAATATTTTTTAACAGAGCTGTAGTAATTTTTTGTTTTTAATTGAAAATATATTAAATTGTATTTATTTGTATTCTTGGTAAAATTTTGCATAAAAAACAAAGTTCTGAGATTTTTTCCAATCCGCCGCATATTCGATTATATTAATAAAATATAAAATACAATGTCTTAAAATGTGTACTTGTATTTTGATTATCAAAAACCTTTGTCGTGAGATAATTTAAAAGTCAATCAATTGTACGAGCTAATAATAATCTCATACGTAAGTAAGTAAGTAAATAAGTACTTTTACTTCATTATACAAAAAAAAAAAATTGAATAAAAACGTGGCGGTATCACTTAGTCACTGCACATCAAGTACCTTACCTGCAATTGAAGATTAAACTGAAGTTGATGACATTGAAAAAAATGTTAATAGAATTAGATAAATAAAAGACATCGTCACGAGATAATGCGACGAATGTACATTAGATGAGTATGTCGTAGAAATTTGCAGAATGTCCTCGTTTAAAATCTAAACAAGAATGTTTTGTTATTTTCTGAATAGAGAAAAAAAAAGAACAAGAAAAAAAAGAAAGAAAGAAAGAAAAATAATTTTCACATTCTTCAATATTGTTATTATACAGAAATTATTGATTCCGTTCATAATCAAAAGTGTGATCATTGATTGATTAATGATTATTAAATTGATCATGACCCTTGATTGCATGATTTTGATTATTTATCATATTCATTAATCAGTGATTACTAATTATTAAATAATCATGATCAATAGCATGATATTACATTAATCTTCAATCTTCAATCATTAATCAGATCAACGTTTCGTTCAACTCTTGCAATAAATGATTTATCGACTTACGCTAAAGTTCGACTTAGTTTCTTTTGATTTCATCTCATTTGACATCTTACTTTCCTCCACCTTCTTGTCCGTCAATTATATTGATATATTAATTTTACGAGATGAACGAAGTTCAAGCATGCAAATGTGTTTATTTGTTCCTTCACGTCCTTCAAAAAAAAAAAAAAAAAATAAAAAAAAAAATTATACGAAATATACAAAGTGAATAAAAAATAAACATTCGTATGCGATACCGTTCGAAATTCATGAATCGATTACAATTTTATATTTATATTTATCGATTACATTTTTATATTGATACAATAGAGAGATTGTCAAGAAGAAATTAAAAAAAAAATAAATCAATTAAAATTAAAATTATCTTTGTCATATATTCTTTTAAATAATATTAAAACACTTATTATTCAATTTTAACACTTTTTTTTTCTTTTTCTTTTTATTATTTTATTATTTTATTATTTTTTCTTTCTTTTTTTTTTCTTACTGCAGGAAATTAATTTCCCTACGTATTAAAATCAATTTATTTTTTTAACATATGTATTAAATTAATCAAGTTAAATCGAAATGTTTCATTTCGCACGATTCAATTCAAATATCTTTAAAATACTCTAACATTCATTGTTATACAAATAATAATAAAAACAAAAATGAAAATGAAATAAAATTTAATATATGATTCATAATAAAATGACAAATTAATACGTATAATATTAATTCGTATGTACATTTGATACATACGTATCAAATATTTTTTATTAAATTCCATAAAGTTAGAGAATTCGTTATCTTCCGTCGGACCGAAATGCAATAATAAAGTATGCGCATGACGATAATAACACCGTTGAGAGTCCGGAAATCGGGTCAAGAGAGAGGTGAATGGACCAAAAGATTCTGTGTCTAGAGCGTACAGTCCCTCTAAGCATATAGGGAGATCCGCCTTGAGGCAACTATAATACATATAAGTAGGTAGGTGAGTACTTATGTATGACATACATAAATACATGCATACATACATACATATGTATATATGTAATATTTATGTATTACATGCAAATACATAGGTACATCACCGGAGCAACGGTTAAATCGTCGATTCGCCGATCTCGATTCATTCGACGATTCGCCGATCTCGATTCATTCGAAGATCTTAAAGATTTGTACGAGTTGTAGTCGAAGCGAGATAAAGATATAAAAATGTATGTGTATGTCATCTGTGAAAAGATGAAAATGCATTCGTAAAGTGCACCAACGTCGTGACAGCATCGCATCTCGCACGTTTTACGCAAGAGACGAAGTCCAACTAGTTGGGGTGCCGCCCCCCTCTTCCCTCGCCCGCCATCTCTTCTCTTTAGATCATCACCCCTTTTTAATTCCAACGCTTTTCATCTCGTCTCGACTTTTTTCTTTTCTTTTTTTTTTTTTCCATTTTTTTCTCAGCCCTTTTCCTGCTCTTAATCGTTTAAAAATGATGAGAATGAATCGTGAAACGGTGTAAAAATGTTTAACGTAATACAGGGTGATTTCAAAAGATTATTAGGTATTCCTACTTCTTTTCGGATGTTATAGGATGTAATTAATTTTTTTTTTTCTTTTTTTTTTTTTTTTTTTTTTTTTTTTTTTTTTTTTTTTGATGTATTTAATACATTTTAATATATTTTAATGTATTTAAATGTATTTAGTATACTTATACATTTAATTAATTGTTCTTTTATTTTTTTTTGATCGTTTTAAACTGGTCAATGAATTGTAAAACGATGTAAAAATGTTTTGCTTTATATAGGAGGGTCCAGAATAATTAGTTTAATATAATTACTTTTCAGATATAATAGGATGTAATTAATGTTTTTTTTTGTTTTTCCTTTTTTTATGCATTTAATATAATTAAACACTCTTAATTAGTAATTAAACGTTTAATTAATTGCTCTTTTTATTTTTTGCTTTTGATCGTTTAAAAATGATCAATGGAAAATTAATTGTTATTTCATATTTAAAGATCTATACTAGAAAATTATTTTTAATGATACTTATGAAAAAAAAAAAAAAATAAATAAATAAAAAAAATGAAAAGAAAAGAAAAAAGTCATTAAGCTCCAACAGATTTGCAATTAGATATTTATAATACAAATATTTTATGTAATATAATTATTTGTTTGAACCAAAATTGCGTTATATACAAGATTTATTAACAATTTCTTCCTTTATATACATTTTTTTTTTCTTAAACGCATAAAATATCCTTTTTAACTTTATCACTTTTATTTGTATCATTATTCTTATATATTACTATTCGAAAATATATATACGCGAATATTATCATTATAATAAGAAAATTTAGAACGAACATACATCGTCTCGTTCTAACGTGTTTGACCTTTCACATAAAACGAGATTTAACGCTCGCATTATGGCGAACCTTTATGTGGCTCAGCTGAAAATTACGCGGACGTGCTTAATCGATAATGAAAGTCTCTCGACGAAAGTTAACTCAGCCTACGTTTGAACATTTTTAACCTCAAATAATGTGTATATATATATATATATATATATATATATATATATATATATATATATGCAAAGTTAAGTAAGTAGGTATATTATCTTTTAGAAGTTTAAAACTAAGTAGAATTCTTTCGTGTCATTCATTGGCACGTAACCGAGGACCTCTCGTCGTTAATTATCGTTTTCGCGAAGTCGTCGAGATTTCAGGGACACCGTTTGCACGTCCTACTATTTTTCTCACAAATTCTTAATTATCGATGTGTTTAGAAAGTAAATGTACTTTACTTTTTTTTTTTTTTTTTTTTTTATACATCTATCGAAAAGAGAACTGACGGTGTTAGGTACTTACGGGAGTTCAATTAAAAATCACGCAAGCTACTTCATTTTAAAGAAGAGATAATTTGTTGATAAAAAAAAAAAAAAGAAAAAAAAAAGAAAATAATAAATCTTGTCACGTAAAAGAGAAAAAAAAACTTTCTTTCTTATAAAAAGAACAGAAAAAGGAAAAAAGAAAAATAAGAAAAAGGAAAAGCATAATCTAGATAGCCCCATGTATTTTTTTATTTTATATGAATTTTTATTTACAAAAAAAAAAAAAAAGAGAGAGAACAATTAAGTTCCAGGTTTTAGATCTACTTGGACGTATATATCGTTCGATCGATTTATCACATATCTCTAACGATATGTTTCTCGCGAACTCGAATTACTCGCGAAGATATTATACCTAACGCAGTTCATCGACTAATTGCAGGTCGAACTAATTATCGTCTATCCGCAAAGCTCGCACCTGCGGTTCAACGCACCTTTCCTTTTGCAAAACGGTTAAATGGCTTCTCACTCTCGCGTATTAGCTTAATTCTAGCTGCCGTTGTCGAAAGAGAAACGTACTGAGAGAACGAGAAAAAAATAAAAACAGAGAGAGAGAAAGAGAGAGAGAGAGAATTAGTCGAGCGCGCGCGTTTTAATAAACGATCTGCCACGAAGTGTAGAAAACCGGATGTTTTGCAGAGCCTGTTGCGGGGACCAACCTGATTTGCATTATATTCAAAACATAGTTAGACCACCCTTAACTTCGTTCCTGTACCTCTTTCATTTGTAATTTTAACAACATAAATTCGATCGTCCAAATAACATCTTGAAAATCTCGATATCGAATGATTATTTTCATTTAAATGATATAAATAACATTGTTAAATTATTATTTAAATGAATAATATTATACTTAATATTTAATATACAGAAATATTTTTTATAATATTTATCGAAGTAATAATTTTGTATAGAAGTATAAATTTATTTTATACATATATATATATATATATATATATATATAAATTTAGATGATTATAATAAATATAATTATTGTATAATTATATTTTAATTATAAAATATAATTATATTATATTTTATATAATTTTTTTATAAATACCTAATATATTCACTATGGACTTGATACATTTTACATATTAATGATAAAAATTAGATATGTTTTGTTGATGACGACTTGAAAAAAGAAAGAAGAAGTTAAAAAAAGAAAAAAAGAAAAAATGTCCCCTAGCAAATTCATCGCAAATGATTTCGAACGATCTATCGCTGAACAAACGAAACGATTTTCCGAGATAATTCAAATCAAGGTGTCGTATCATTTTATCAAATATACCAGTTCTAATTGAATCTAACGTAGTTCCTTGTAATTCTATGTCACCATGTAGTAATTCTATTTCCCATGACGACTATCTCTCTTGTCAGTCTCTCATTTAAATATATTTGATCTGTTTTTTTTTTTTTTTCTTCCGTTTCAATGACTTGACCAAACAACTTCACGATCGATGTCAAGTTTTTTTTCTGTTTTTTCTTTCTTTTTCTTTTCTTTCTCTTTTTTTTTTATCTTTGTATCTTCTCCCTCTCTTTCTCTTTTTTTCTGGGCATATGTGTGTGTGTGTGTGTGTGTATATACATGCATGTATATCTCGAACGATATTTAAATCGACGGAATTACAAAGGAACCATTGCGAATCATCGAACAATGAATTTAATAATGATTTTTCCCAGACGTTAGTCTCGCCGTTAACATGCTTCATGGTATATCGTTATCTCGATCATCCTGACTTTCCAGAACTTTCGATCCGACTTCCCCTTCCGGTGATTCCATTTCGTATCTTCATCTCTCTTTCTTTTTCTTTCTCTTTCTCTCTATCTTTTTTCTTCGGAATCGGAGCCAGATTTTCAGTCTTTTTTTTTCTTACAGAAACAGCGACGACCTACGTATTCACATTCTTCACACTTTCGTTTATACAAAGTATTATATATGTGTATATATATATATATATATATATATATATATTTCTTTTATTATCATTAATCTCGATCTATGAGAGATCTACGTACGCGGTGGAAACACTTTTCAAAGTTCATGATTTTGTATATAATCAAGTTTCTAACTAGTTCTCTCTCTCTCTCTCTCTCTCTCTCTCTCTCTCTCTCTCTCTCTCTCTCTCTCTCTCTCTCTCTCTCTCTCTCTCTCTCTCGTTTCTTTTTACAGTACAGCGTTCTTTCTCACGCAAAGATCATGATTGTTTTCTAGAAAAATTTTCTTCTTTGCTTATTCTCGTATCAACTTTAGAATCATTTTTACCATGTTTGACTTGATAGTTTTCTTTCAAGGTCACGCGAAAGTTCCTCTTAGTTCTCTCCTAAGGTGTTCATCGTCTTCGCACGTATATACACATATATATATACACACATACATATATGCACATACAATTACCAATGTGCTATCTCGTGTGTTTATATAGTTCACATACCGTAATCAAAAACACTGATCACGTGATGGTAAGAATCACCAAGAACGAGAAAGAAAACGAGAGTCGTATGTCTGGAAGACGTGTGTTCGACTCGTTCCGCTCTCATTTCTTTTCGTATCTCTTGTAGTAAAGAAAAAGAAAAGAAAAAAAAAGAAGAAAAAAGGAAAAAAAAATGAAGAAAGAAAAAATTTCTAGTTTCTTCGAAGATATGTTCGGAAATTATCTGACCGAGAAAAGTAATCAAATATTATAATCTTTAACAATATGTGTCGTTTAAATTATTTATTACACGGTAAATTCAATAGCATTAAAGTCCAGTAAATCGCGGCGTTCACGACGATCGACCCAGTAACCTTTAAACCTTTCGACCTTACAAAATTCTCGCACGTTCGAATCTACGAACTAATAGAATATAAGAACTTGCTGCGATCTACATATCGTAGTTATGTACATATATGTATATATTCATAGCGTGTTCGCGTGTTACTCTTAGATATTCTGTACGTGGATTTTTGTGTACCAACGCGTACCAGATTGCGTTATAATGTTTTTCAGCGAATTTTGAAAGGACGATCAGTATCGTTTCGTCTTTCAACGTTGTAAGATACGATCCTTCCGGTATCCTCATTTCCCAAATATTATATTATATATTTATACTTACTACATTATTATTATTACATATTATATATATTACACACACACACACACACACACACATATATATATATATACGTACTACATACACACACACACACACACACACACACATCTGATTTTAACTGATCATTCACATACAATCTTATTTTTAATTCTTTACTATATAATTTTATTTTAAATATATTATTATATTTATCGTATATCTTGATAATTTATTTATTTATTTATTTATTCATTTATTTTATTCTTATGCGACAATCGTTTTATCTTGTAATTTATCATTTAGCTTATGTCACGAACACCGTAGTTATTTATGTGTTCAACATCGCTATCGTTAAGTGAGCGAACGAACGAACGAACGAACGGACTTCCATCGTATTTACGTTACTCGTGCACGCCCGATGTGTGCTAGTTTCGCTAGGTCGAAGCCACGGAAAGTATGGTGCCTCCTTCACACGGCCTCAAGCCTCCCCTTTCATCATGTTGTCCGAAGAAAGAAAGCTACAAGTATACTACGTATATATATTTTAAAACAAACCCTGTAAAACGATTCACTATTCTCGAAAGGATAAGTAAATAGTAATGGTAATGTTATCAACGAGAAATTTCATTTACGAAGAGAGATAAGAGAAAAGTAAAGATTTAATTTTCGTGATAATAATTAAGCGAATCTTTTCTCTTTTTTTCCTCTCTCTCTCTCTCTCTCTCTCTCTTTCTCTTTCTCTTTCTCTCTCTTTTTTTTCTTTTTTGATAAGAAAGAAGCGCATTCTCTAGAAAAGAGAATATTAAAAAAATGAGAGAAGGAGGAAATCAATTTTCGTAATTTTTCAAGGACTAACTTGACAGATACAAGAACCATGATGAAACCGTGGAAAATTATATCAACGATTAGTCTTGCTTACATCGACGATCTTCGAGATCGCAACATCACGATTCTCTAAAGGAAAAGAAGTAGTAGTGTAGGTAAACATAATTTTACGAGAATTTTATTCATAAGAGTAAGAGAAGAAATTATGACCTGTAAGAAAAAAAAAAGGAAAAAAAAACGTAGAAATCAATGCTCATAATTTTATAATGACGAACGTGAAAACACGAGGCAACTATGGAAATATTTGAAAATTATATCAACGAAGAAGAAGAAAAGAAAAAAAAAATATAAATAAATATAATCAACAAGAATTAAATTTTCCCGGCGAATAATAAGGCGAGTTTTTGAAAGGAAAAAAGTGTGTATTCTCCAAAAAAATAAATAAATAAATAAATAAATAAATAAAGTAAAAATAAAATGAAATATTAGGGGGACCGGAAAGTAATGTCGTTTCTGCGCATGTCGATATTTGATAGTAATTAAAAATAAAAACTTGTTAAAAATTTATTCGTTTGAATTTAAATTAAGAAAGCGACATTACTTTCCGGTCCCCCTAATAGATAAAAAGGAGAAAAACCGTAGAAATCAATTTTTATAATTTTATCAAGGGTGAATATGAAAATACAAAAAAAAAATAATTGAATTTTATGATGAAAACGTATCGATCGATTTATCAAAGAAACGAATATGAAACAAATAATCGATCGATAATCTTTCGAAGATCTTTCGAAGATCTTCGAGATTCCAGCGTAATAGCGAAAGATCTCTTTCTGATTGCTGAATAATTCAACGATTTCGTGAACAAATTCGACGTCTCAATTTCTCATGGGAGTATCTCTCATTTAAAGGCCTCCTGGCGATATTCGGCGAATCGACTTCGTCTTCATTTTCTTCTTTCTTTTCTTCTTTTTTCTTCATCTTCTTCTGCTCCTTTTTCTTTTTTTACTTTCTTTTCAATGTCCTCGTTTGAGACACATTTAAAAGAAGGCCTCGAGAAAGGTAACGAGTGACGTTATCGGCGCCATTGTTATATACATACTTACCTATCAACGAGGCCTTCTGTATATTATAAGTCTATGTAGTTGTATATCTTTATGTGTACAATGCAAATGTTGCTTATCTAGAACGGATAAGACAATTTTTTTTCTTTTTAGTTTCGTTTCGTTTCGTTTCGTTTCGTTTGAAATATCACGTTGGTCGCTTCTTTTTGAAATCTCGATGATAACTTCAAGAAACGTTTGTGTGTTTGTGTGTGAGTGCACGCGCGTGTGTGTGTATATATATATAATGTATATAGAGAGAATAATCTAAATCATTTTTAATGCATTAAAGAGAATTTAGAAATGAATAAATTTATTGATTTATTAGAATGCGTTTAATTATATTTTAAGAGAGTGAATATATGGAAAAAATGATTGTCATATATACATACACATACATACATACATACATATATATAAATATATATAAAGAAAATTTTATATACATCCTTTTTTTTAACAAATCATGGTTATTCGTTGATTTGTTGATTTTAAGTAAAATCAATTATTTGATCCATTTAATATATTCATTATTTAATTATTTGAATATATATATATATATATATATATATATATATATATATATATCATATTTTGATTTTTTTATGATTTCTAATTTTTCTTTTTTTTTCCAATTAAAATCGATAAATTAATTGACGATGATAATCAACTTGTCGAATGGCCGGTTCCAAAATAAATGAGAAGAATTAAACGCTCCGTATATTGAAATTTTCTTTCCCATATTTTTACTCATTCATTTCACTTCTTTTATGCTGAATGAAGTTTTTCAGAGTAAAAAGAAAAAAAAATACAGAATATAAAAGAAAAGAAAGAAATAGGCGTACGGGGTTCTTTCACCTCTCGCTTATCGTACGTCAATGTCAGGCTCGTCTTTCACGGTTGAAAGTGAAGCAGAAACGGAAGTTGCTAGCGCCTACGTAAATGGTGGTAGATCCTCGTACGGTCGGGGAATACGAAGAGAAGAAGAGAATACTGCCAACGGCCTACGAAGCGATCGAGAAAAACGATTTGCCAAGAGAGCGAGAGAGAGAGAGAGAGAGAGAGAGAGAGAGAGAGAGGAGTTGGCTAGCGATTTTCTCAGTAGCTAGTAGAAGGTCGAATGAGAAGAAAGGTTGTCTTCTGTTCAATATCGAGTATCTAACAAGTTGAAGGGATATAAGCTCTTGTCTGATCCGTACAGGAATTGACTACTGTCTATTTGTTCCTTGTGAATTAGCTACGGCATTGATTCTCAGAAAATTTTTATTGAATATTTTAATTATTATACGTATTGAAAATTTATGTTTATTTTTTTAAGTAAAAGAAAATAATAAATTTGTGTGCGTATGAAAATAATACATACATATCTATGCATGTATGTATGTATGTATATATTATATATAATTTTGAAGTTTAACTCTTACGTATATATTTGTATTTCATTGAATTTTATTACATTTTATCGTGACAAAGTTAATTTTTACTTAAAATCTGTAGTTTATCATTTTTGTTAATTACATTATAGGTCTGTATATATACATGTACTAAAAAAATTTATTTAATATAGTATAATTATACTAGTATAAATAATACTATATAATTTTCACGAATTAACTTAATACATATCAATATATATATATATATTTCTACATTTTATAAAAATAAATATATTTGTTAGTAAAAAGAATTTGCAGTCTAGAATACGTTCTGAACATTCCGAACAGAATGTAAATTCAGTTAATATTCTCTCGACGATTTTCCCTTAATTTTTTTCTTCTTCTTTTTTCCGTATGTCATGAAGACAGGTTATTCGATAAAAGTATTTTAAACGTATATAGAAACAGATAGCGGAGAAAGAGAGAGAGAGAGAGAGGGAGGGAGAGAGGGAGAGAGAGGGAGAGACACTTTTAGAAAATCGATTTCCACGAGTCGCGAAATGCAGACTCGTCGAAACGAAGCATCCTTTAATTCGACCGTCGGTCGATGCCACTTGACATTATGTGTCTCGCCGAGTCAGCTTAACGTCATAGAAAGAGACGCGAGGGTTGCAGTACCAAAAGAGAGTTATTGAACGAGAATGGAAAGGGAAGTTATATCCACGCGTTTGCGGTCCTCTTTCACGAAGTTCTGAAAAGAAAGAAAAAAATAAAGGCCGGCCACCATCATGGCCTTCATTTTCTCGTCAATGTCGATTATTCGTAGCGATGATTTAAAAACTCTTTTCTTCTTCATTATGTAACAACGAAATTAACATTGATTTTGATAATTTGATAACAAATTAATATCTGAAATTTTTTTTTATAACTTTCGATCGTCATTCAATATAAATTATTTTATAATTTTATTAATGTAAATTAATAATAACGTGTAAGAGTTTATAATCAATCTGTATATTGATATTTTCCTCAAAAAATTGTATTAATTATTTATTATGTTGATTAATAACTTATATAAAAAAATTTTTCCTATTTTTCCTTTTTTTTTTTTTTTGTTTCAATTAAAATATTTATATTTATATATTATAGTTATACAATATTAATATCTTTTTTCTTTCTTTTTTTATTTATTTATTTTTATTTTTATTTTATTTTTTTAAGAATTTTAGGTGTTTTTTATATAGATAAATAACATTAGGTTTTTTTTTACGAATTTAGTAGATATAATCAAATAATATAATAATTGATATAATATTTTCTAATAAGTAATTTCAGTATTTTATACGTAAATTGATTGACTTGTTCTTTTTAAATGATAATTCTGACATTACATATCGACTATTTCAATGCAATACTATTACCACGATTATTAAAATGTTAAAAAGAAAATAAAACTATATTAGCTTTATTAAACTAGATATAAAATATTAAAAATTTCTACTAATACTTATTAAACGACATAATAATATATATTACGTATTATAATAATTAACAAATAATTGAAAGAAAAATCTTACGGATTATACTAACTTCGAAATTAAATTACTCACGAATTGCGAAGTGGCAAAAAAGATAACAAAATGTGAAAAATTGTGAAAAATTGTCAAAATATTTTTAGAAATTATTTTTGATTAACGAGAAATACGTCAAATTTGCATATCAACGTCGATGTACTCCAGTAAAGGAGACGATGATCCTCTAGTAGAAGTTTATTGACACGATTGCAGTCGAGTCCAAAGAGAAGAGTAAAATAGAGAAGGAGAAGAGAAGGAAGAAGAAGGAGAAGAAGAGGAAGAAGAAGAAGAAGAAGAAGGAAGAAACGGACGAATGAGTCGAATGCAAGACACGACCGCCAACGCAATGGCGGCGTCTACGACTACGATTACGACGACGACGACAACGACGATGGCAGATGAGGAAGAAGAAGAAGAAGAAGTGGATGATGAGGAGAAAGAGAATCCATGTCTCAAATTACTGCAAAATACCATGCGAGTATCGTCTACATCAGTGATGAACAATCTTCGTTCCGCATTGTGCTAAAATAGAAAAGCTAATATATTAAATATATATATATATATATATATATTAATAAAAATACTTATCGAATAAATAGAAATTAAATTTTTATAATTATCTTTCTTAATTAATGAGATATATTGGAACTTTACTATTTTGATATAATTTTTATTAATATTATATTTTTATTAATAATATATTATAAATTATAAATATTAATATAATTTTTTTAGTCATTCTTTATCAAGACTATATATATATGTATATATATATTCTTTTTTCTTTGTTAAAATTTTTACATTTTTGTGGCTGAAATACAACGTTCCATTGGTTTACATCGAACAAGAACACCGGGGGGAGAGTATAACTTGCTATAATATCACAATATTGTTCTTTTTACGATTACGGAACCTTTTATTCATACGTGAATCGATCGTGAAAATGTAACGAGCCGTGTAATCGTAACGTAATGTGTTCGACACCAATCGAGAAATGTAAAGAGAAAGAAAGAGAAGGTCAATAGGAAATGGTGAATATCGAGCTTCGATAAATCGAAAAAATCATGTTTCTTTCATATCCGTTTCTTATATTTTCCATTTATTTCATTGCCCTTTTTAAACTTCCTCGATCCAGTAGAACGATTCCTTTATTACTGAAGGAAGAAGACTCTTCCTTTATTACTGAAAAACATTCTAATGTTATACAGGACATCCTTTACTGGTATATAATTAACACACTTATACTTATGTTTTATGACAATTAAATGCCATGTTATTTTAATCGAAAGAAATAAATTATATATTTATCACGTTTTATATAATTATTACATATTTTTTTATTTATTTATTTATTTTTTATTATTATTTGATAAGTTTCGTAATATCGTAAAAGCTTTAAT
>NC_060959.1:4442762-4537762 GCF_910589235.1 Vespa crabro | reverse complement strand
AAGAATCAACGCACAAGTAAATCCAAAAATACATCCTTGTATCTAAATACTCGAAAATATCTTTTGTTTGTTTTAATTCTTTTTTAAATAAAATACATCAAAAATAAAAAAAATTAATAGACAAAGATAAACCTTATAGCAGATATTCTGTTATCATTAAAGGTGGATGATATTTCTTTTGTTCTTTCTTTTTATTTTATTTTTTTTTTTGTTTCTTTTTTTCTTTTTGTTCCTTTTTTCTTCTAATTCTTGCTTAATATTTTAATTTTTATTATTTAAATTTTAGGCTTTCTCACCAAGCAACAAGTATGTGGTTTCGGTCGGTTCTCAGCACGACATGATAGTAAACGTTTGGGATTGGAAGAATAACGTCAAGGTTGCTTCTAACAAAGTCTCGAGCAAAGTCAAGGCAGTGTGTTTCGCTGAAAATGGTAATTATTTCGTCACCGTAGGCAACCGACACGTGAAGTTTTGGTACCTGGAATATTCGCGTAGTGCCAAGGTAATTAAACGATTTAATTGAAAAACAAATATATATATATATATATATATATATATATATATATATATATACCTTTTTAAAATGACAACGATGTTAAATTATATTATCTACGAAATAGTACAAGGAACCCGTGCCTTTGATGGGCCGATCAGCTATATTAGGTGTTCAACGAAACAACGATTTCGTCGATGTAGCCTGCGGCAGAGGAGAAATGGCGGATTCGACATACGCCATTACAAAAACCGGTCTCCTATGCGAATTCAATAATCGAAGGCTCTTGGACAAATGGGTCGAGCTTCGGGTAAGGTTTCCTTTTGAAAAGACGAAAAAGCTCTTACGAGATTTATCTTACGATAAAGATCCGATAATCCAATGACCCTTCTCTTCCTTTTTTTTTTTCATCTGATTTTTTTCTTTCTTTTTTTTTTTTATTTTTCTTTTCTTTTTTTTTTTTTTTTTTTTTTTTTAGACGAGCAGCGCGAATTGCATGGCGGTTGGTGATAAATATATTTTTATTGGTTGTGCCGAGGGTATCGTCAGGTGTTTCAGTCCCAATACGCTGGAGTTTATCACGACTTTACCCAGAACACATTATTTAGGAGTTGACGTAGCCCAGGGATTGTCGATAAGGTAATACTATCGATAATCAACATTATCTATCCATATATCGTTTGTCATTCTTTTTTTAATATATTAAAATATATTAAAATATAAATAATGTGTTTTATCGTTAAAGTCATATGTCTCAGCACCCAGCTAACGCAAGGTATCCGGATGCTATAGCATTAGCTTTCGACGAACGTAACAATAAATTAACATGCGTCTACAACGATCATAGTATTTATGTTTGGGATGTAAGGGATATAAGGAGGGTTGGTAAATCCCATTCTTTTCTCTATCATTCCGCATGCATATGGGGTGTTGAGATGTATCCAACAGGAACGGACTCGATAGGATCTATGCCGGCTGGTAGTTTTATCACTTGTTCCAGCGACGATACCATTCGCGTTTGGAATCTGGAGAAAGATGTATTCTCGAATGATACATTGTACAAAAGGAACATATATAGTAGCGTGAGTTGATTTTATTTGATTTTGGATTAACCCTAGTTCATGTAACCGCACCTCAAAATAATTTTAAGTTGTGCTGCTGCATTTAACGTACGTTATACATACCAGGCACTTTGAACAGCTGTCATTTATACAGAATGAATAATTTTTACTTAAAAAAAAAAAAATACTGTATTTTTGACCTTGAAGTCTTGGAAATAATAATCGGTAGGTTTAAAAACGCATTTCCAATTATGTCATTATAAAAAAAAAACATTCATGAATCATGCTACGCGTAAATTGTTTTAATTGAGTTCAAAGTTGGTCTGGGGTGTCCCAGCATTCTACAGGCACGACTAGGGTTAAACAATGAATTCATTTCTCATAACGTGATTTTCATCCATATTTATTCTTTATTTTGATCATAGGAATTGTTAAAAGTCCTTTACGTGGATCCAGAATTAACGTATCTTAAGGATTTGGATTTAGCTGCTGCCGGATCGACCGAAAAAAGTGATGCTTCTTACGACGGTCGTAATGGCGTAAGATCGATAAGAGTCAGTCCTGATGGAAAACATCTTGCGTCTGGCGATAGGTGAGATTTTAGATTTTTACGCATTTATATATTAATCGTTAAAATAATATTAAACTAATATAAAAATTATATAAGTATTAAAAGTTATACATATATAACATATAATTTTAATATTAAATATTATTTTTATTATTACGATAGATTAATACGTTAAAATAATATTAAACGAAGTTAATGTATCTTCTCGATAATGCAATATTCGTAAAGTTTAACAAATAAAATATATGAAAGAATATTCTTTATATATTTCATAAATTATATAAAAATATAATATATTATAAATATATTTCATATGAAATTATATATTATATACAAAAATATATATATATATACAATATTCTTTATATATTTTATATATGAAGGATATTGTTACATGAAAATTATATAACATATATAACAATATAATCTTCATGTCAAATATTATTTTTATTACGATAGGAACTATAGTTATATATAATATTTCTGTTAAATGTTATATATATAACATTTAACAAAAATAATATATATATATATATATATATAAATTTAACAGAAATATATATAAAGGAAGCAACAAAAAAAAATAGAATTTTAAAAATCGTTTTACACGTATTATTTATCGCGTCAATTAAATTATCATCCAATGGAGATGATTTTAAATATATATTTATATATTCTAGATCGGGAAATATACGTATCCATGACGTTTCCACCCTGGAAGAATTGTGTTTAATAGAGGCTCACGACGCGGAAGTACTTTGTCTCGAATATTCGAGGTTTTCGCAATATTCTGTTGAAACGCCAAGACTTTTGGCAAGTGCTTCGAGGGATCGATTAATTCATGTATTCAGCGTCGATCAGGATTACAATTTTTCACAAACCTTGGACGATCATAGCTCGTCGATTACCGCCGTGAGATTTTTTAATCAAACTAATCAAAGTAATCAGCTACAAATGGTGTCTTGCGGGGCTGACAAGAGTATCATCTTTAGGCAATTGCAATCCGTAAGATACATATATATATATATATATTTTTTTTATCCTTTTTACTTTAGGAAAAAAACTCTCAATAAAGATGATTGAAGATTAGCGTTGTGTGTATGTTATTTTTTTTTTCTTTTTTTCTTTTTTTATAGACACCAGGCGGAATGCCACAATTCGCCAGAGGTCATAACGCTCAGGGAAAGACAACGTTATACGATATGGAAGTGGATTCTGGACAAAAACATGTTTTAACTGCCTGCCAAGATAGAAATATTAGGGTTTATAATGTAACTACCGGGAAGCACAGTAAAACGTTCAAAGGATCCGTCGGCGAAGATGGATCCCTCATTAAAGTTGTCTTAGGTAAACAGATCATTGGATTTACCATTAAAAGTAATCATATAAAAAAAAAAAAGAAAAAAAGAAAGGGAGAGAAAAAAAATGAGGAAATAAATTTAATTAAAAATTGTTGTTATCGAATATAATATCTAATGCAAATTAATGTTTACAATGATTAACATAAATGACATTGCGACGATATAAAGGAATGAAAGATATTTATTAAAATTTATTCCTTCATTTTGCATAATTCGTTTATCGTCTTTTCATGTGACATGCGACAAAAAAAAAATTTTTTTTTAAAACCGTCGGATGTCGAGAAATGTTTAAACGATTAAAACGCATACAAACAACGATATAATAATATGATGTAGAAATATTATATATATATATATATATATATATATCTCTGATATTTACAGATTCGTCAGGAATTTACGTAGCTACCTCATGTACAGACAAGACATTATGTGTTTACGATTATTATAGTGGTGAATGTATGGCAACCATGCTCGGTCATTCAGAATTAGTGACGGGATTGCGTTTTAGCTCGGACTGTCGTCACCTCGTTTCTGCGAGTGGTGACGGTTGCATATTTGTTTGGCGTGTGCCTCATGATATGGTTGTGACGATGCAAGCGCGTCTCGCTCAACAGGCAATGCGTGCTGGAAAGTAAGATATATACACTTTCTTTTCTTTTTTTTTTCTTTTTTTGTAAACGCAACAGAAGAATGAAATATTGCGACATTGCGTATTTTTTTTTTTTCATTATTTTTTTTTTTTTTCGAGAGTTGCAAGTTAATTTTTTTTTCTTTCTTTCTGTTTACGACAGAAGGCCACCACAAGTCAATGGCAGTGGAATTGAAATACAGTTAGATAATGAAACGTTTGGATCACCGCCACCAGAATTTCTTGATCCAAACGCAAATCCTGCCCCTCAAAATGTTGGTGTCGATTATAGATTTAGCGTTGGTCAATTACCTCTCTGGGCGAAGAAACAAATTAATACGACGACCGTCGAAGAAACAACGACGGTTGGTTCGACCGTTCGACCACTTAGCGTAGATTTACCGAAAGGAAGATGGGCGCAAAGGGTACAACAAGGTGATGGTATTACCGTCAAATCCGTTTACGATAGCGATGAGGTCATACCCTTTCCTCCTCCTCGTGGAAGCGTCGATTCTGATGGAGGTGGAGGAGGTGGTGGTTCAAAGGACAGTTCTATCGACAGCGGTACCGAAACCAAATGCAGTAGCGATTATCGTCGTGATACTATCATTCTCAAAAGGGTTAGTTTACATTGATTACAATATATATATATATATATATTTTATTTATGTTTTAATACATATTATTTAACATATTATTATTAAGATACAATAATATATGTTTTATTATGTATTATATGAAAGAAAAATGATAATAAGATATAAAAATTAATCAAAATAAAAATCATAACTTATATTATCATTTTGATAATTTCATTTTAGGAAGAGGAAGAAAGTGTATTTCAACCATGTCCAGATAGTTACAGAGAATTAACCAATGAAACAAAACAGGTATTAATGAATCAAATTTAACGATATTTACGATGCATCTCTTTTCTCATTTTTATTTTTGCATGAATATGTTAATAATCCACGATTATGAATTATAAATATCATTCGTCGTCATATTTAATCTCTCAATGGTAACAATTTGTTATAATTATTTTATAATTGTTAGCTTTGCTGATCGTTTTACGTGATAATTTTTTTATTTTGCCTTTATCACATATTAATGTTATCTTTTTCATTTCCTTTTTCTTCTTCTTCTTCTTCTTTTTTTTTTTTTGCGTTGATCCTCATTTTATTTGACCGGCCAACGTAGGTGATCGGTGGTAACGTGACGATTGCTAGAGGTAACAATATCACGGAAGTGACACGTCAATCAAGAAGTCGTCATCACACTGATGATAGCAGTCTTGGGAGTTTTAAATTCGAGGTATTGCTTGCTTATACTCGACGCGTGCGAGTGCCTGCAGCACACTCATGGATTAAAAGCTATGATAAAATTTTTATAACCATGTCAAAGTAAAACTGATAAAAATATTTTTAAAATAAACGATACTTCGTCATTATTCTAAGCAACAATTTTTTTTTTCTTTTTATCATAATTTTATTGCTTTTGCATTATACGTGTGTCGTTAGCTTTTTTTTTCTTTATTTACTTATTTAATTCTTTTTCTTTCCTTTTTTTTTTCTTCTTTTTTTGGTTTCCCTCTTTTTTTTTCGTTGTTATTGCTCTATGTAATAGATATAATCTAACTTCAATCGTTTATGAATAATAAGATAAAAATAGTGTATGTATATATATATATATATATATATATATATATATATATATATATATACTAACACATATATACATATACACACACCATTATTTGCATTTATTTAATATTATTTTATTTAGGATCATGAAAGTACGGAACATGATGGTGACGTAGAAGATTATTCCGAGGGAGAAAATGGTACGACTGGTTCAGAGAAATCACATCATAGATTAATGTATTATCCACCACAGGAGGATACTGTATCGAATCAGTTTACAGTAAATGCGATGGACGTTGAAGAACTTCGAAGGTTTGTTTAATTTGTTTAACAATTCGTTATTATATTTTTATATTGTATTTCGTATTGAAATAAAATATATTTGTTAAATCACGGTCGATCATAGATCTCAAAGGCGGCAGAAAAAGCCAAGAAATACAGAAAGTGGACGAACGAGCGAATTAACTGCATCCGGTAGCCAAGATGATTCTGATTCGGAAGGTGGAGCGTCAACGCCAAGTGCCGAAAGAAATCCATTATCAATGTTATCAGAAGCAAGCTCGGAGGGTTTCGATCAAATTACGAAACAAAGTCATCGCGAGAAATATTTAAAAAATGCATTCGAGTCTCTTAGCGGCGCCGAAGAACCAACAAATCGTGTAAAAACAACCAGTATTAGTTCTCAATTTCATGGAAGGTAATAATTTGTCGGATAATAATTAACAAATATTATCATTGAACTTATAAATATATACAATAATCTTACTGTGTTCCTTTTCATAATTATATATATTAGGGTAAATAATGGTTCAGAAAGTAACAATAGCAACAAAGTACGTAATGCAGCGGTAGTAAATGCAACGAAACATGCCAGGGGTGATGCGGATATTGTTAAGAAACGAGAGGAATTACAAAGAAGAATAGAAGAGACCAGAAGAAAGCTGCAAAGCGTAAGATTATATAACTTTTTCTATTTTTTTTCTTTTTTTTTTTTTTTGTTATTTAAATATGATAAATTCGTTGACAATGTTATATTCTGTTTTAAAGGTCGGGTACAGATCATCCTTAAAAAGCAGCCAGAGCATTTCTGATTTAAGCAGCCATATACCAGAGAAACATCATCGTTCAAGTAGACTTAACACAGGTAACAAATTGGGTGAACAAAACAAATTTTCAAAGCCAATTAATCCTTGCAAACCTATGCCAAATCCAAAACCCGCGTTTAAACCGCAACAACTCATTAACAAAGTCCAAGGTGTTGGGAATGCTTTGTCTAAATCAGATATGTCAAATGAACAGTGCAGCTTAAATAATGATAATAATAAAACAACATCGTGTGTAAGTGAAAAGACAATACCATCTCTTAACCGTCCACTAACACTTACATTAAAGAAAACTGAAAAGTATAAGCTGTCATTGAATAAGCCCAATCAATCATTACCCGAATCTCCTGTATGCGAGGAATTAAAACTGTTGAAGGAACATTGTAAGAAAAACGTTAGTCGTTTCGCAAGATTTGCACAAAAGAGAAGATCCTGTAGTTATTTTATCGGTCTCGACGATAACGAGGAAGAAATGGAAAATCTGGCAAAGTCGTTTGAGAGTTTGCCAGCAATGAACGAACGTAATATTGAAAATTTGAAGCAAACGATTGACGACGGTGACGATGGTAATGGAAATTTCAGCGATGATTCATTGGAAGGCGATTTCAAAAATCCACCGCGACGTTGCGTTAGCGATTATCAAATTAACATACATATGGACAGTAGTAGTCATGTAGATAATAAAAGTTATCCAAATTATCAGGCTTATCAAAGGAGAATTTTAACAGGTTCGCAAGAAAGTATATTGTCGGATGCTTCGGTCGAATCATTTTCAAAAGGTAGCGCCGAAATATTGGATTGTAATAACTACGATCATGACAGGCACTCCAGCGCAAGTTTTTTCTTATCGAAACGTAAAACACAAGTTGGAAGAAGTCAGGAGAGCATATTAACTGACGAATCGGATTATCAAATGTTTCCATTACAGAAGAACGTTGATCATAGAAGTACAGAAAGCGTTTTAACGGATGACTCGGATTCGTTGGTTAAATCGGCACCGTTAGAAATGTTATTTGATTCACATTACAAAAGAAAACGACAAAATTCCGAAACGTACAGTGGAAATCCTAACAACGAAATCGAAACTACAAACAATACACAAACATCAACGGATGATACCACTTTGTGCAGGGCTGTATTTAGATCAAAATCCCTTCAAGATACAAGAATGTGTAAAGCTAAAAATGATATTAATTTTAGCGAGGATAACGCCCAACCAGCTACGTGTATATATTATGAATTCAATTTTGATAATGATAATGAAAAAAATTCGGATATTAGAATAATGGCCAATTCCGATACAATATCAAGAAGCAACAGTTTAAAAGTATCAAAGGAGCCACATTCAATGTTGATATTAAACGACTTCGTGGCGCATAAACCACCAAAACCAAAGAGAAATTCATCGCGTACCCAAAGTATGCGTAACAGAGCAAGACCAGCATGGAATAAATATAACATGGACTCGTCATCGTCACAATCGACAATACAAAACATCGAACCGATTAATTATTCCGCGACTTTACCGGCCAACTTATCTCATTTAAGTTATAAAACAAGGAACGACGAGGATTCTTCTAAACAAAATCGAAAGGACGGCGATGCCAATTCAAAAAGATTCGAAGAATTTTTACAATCCGCTAAATATTCATTGCAAGCTACGAACGACGAAACGAATGATAGAAATATATTTTTCAATCAACAAACGCGTTTAACAGATAAGAAGATAAACATAGGAGGAATACCACCGTACAATCCTGAAAATACTTTGGATAGATACAAACGACAGAATGTTAATGAATCTTCTCGTATAATGTCCAACGAGGAAGATAATGCCAGTCACGAAAGGGACAACATATGTTCTTTTGAAAATCAAATACCAACGAAGGATACAATGGAAACTTATGACTCTTTAGAACCCAATGTTACATCATCTATCGATTTACATGGAACCCAACTCGAATCAAACAATTCCAATTTACAATCAACGAACGCGCGCATTGATAATTTGGATGCTAGCGTTGACGTTAGGATAACACGTGCCATAGAAGGAACCGTTAAATTATTATCCAAAGAGTTTGAGAATTTAGTTAGAAGGGAACAATACTTTATGAAGGAAAAATGTTTGCGTTTAACTCATTGTCCCGAAACAAGTGAAAACTTTGCCAAGCTTGAGGCCGAACGTGACAGTAGATATTGCACTATTAGACGTGACATACGTATTCATTCCGGTGGCGAGGATAGCGATTGCGCCGATATATCAACGATGGATAAATCATTGATGGAAAGTGGTTCCTCTACGTCAGCATCGAGTTGCACGAATTCCCCTAAACGGATGTGGCCACCTGCATCACGATGTCAGAGTCACATGAAGTGGACAAAAACTTTACCCACTATTAATCAAGCAACTATTCCCACGAAACATCTTTATGCAGGTACTTAAAGTGGAGTCCAAAATATCAAGTAATTAATATACGTAGAACTTATGAAACAAATTTAGACGTGATATATATATATATATAGGTATATGTATATGTATATATATATATATATATATATATATATATATATATATATATATATATTCGAACTTTCTTCTCATTACCGTTTTCATTGAATCGTATTAAAATAGCGTGTGTATTTTATTTATTTATTTTTTTTTTTTTTTCTTATAATAGACACCTTCGTTAGTCAGGCAAGCACGATATATACACAAATAATAAATACGTCTACGCATAAAAAAAGTAAGATCAAAGTAAACAATTTACAATAATACACCACAGAGTAACATTGACAGTCGCATATAAAATTCCATAGATAATTATCGTGCATATTACAGTAATAATATAATAATGCATACAAAAAAGAAAATACAAAATAATATTCGTCTATTATATTTTTTTTTAGCTTTTCGATATGAATGCAATAAAATTATGTACAATTAAAGAACAATGTATACATATAAATTAATTGCTTGAGAAAATGCTATTGTCTATGTTTATACATATGCATATACATATATTTTAAACATTTAATTAGAAGACTCGTTTTCACAAAGACAGCAATTACTTTTCAGTTTGAATGCCTTTATTTACAAAGTTATGGCTTCATATGTGTATAATATTTTCCAGTTTTTACTTATTTCGGAATGACTTGCTAAATTGCGGCATGTTTTATCATCCTTTTTATATAATTCATCCTGCTTTCCTATTTTCATCCTATATCTGCCTTATAACAAAATAATGTATATTAATTTCATTAATATCATACATATTTTATATAAATTTTCTTTTTTTCTTTTCATTTCATTTCATTATTTTATATAATATTTATCTTTTAGTTGGATAAATGAAAAAACAAGAAAAGATATATATATATATATATATTACATATTAAATTAAATTAATTATAATATATATTATAATTAATCTAATTATAATAATATATATTATAATTAATTTAATTTATATGTACTATATATATATATATATATATGTTTATATAATACACATGTCAAAAAATAAAAGATAAGCATTTATATTTGTTATAAAATTACATTTGCGTTGTGTCAAAATGTAGTTTAGTGCATGTGTGTGTGCATTGTCAACAGTTGGCAGTAATGGGGGGCGAATCTCGTCAAAAGTTATTGACAGTGAAGAAGAGGGGAGTGGCATGAGACGTGCCTGTTCATTAAGTGATCTTTCTGTCAGCCCATCAAATAGATTACTGCATGGTCCTGTACAAGGTATTCCTTTCATGCAACATATTTTATTTTAATTTTACATGCTTCGATAATTAAATGAATGATGATCATTTTTACCTTTTTTTTTCTTTTTTTGTCTTTTTTTGTACTTTCACTTTTTTTTTGTTTCTTTTTTTTTTAATCCAATTCTATATAATAAGTGTATTAATTAGTATAGATGTATTTTATTTGATAAAAATAAAAGAATTTGTCTATATATTTATATTCATTTTAATTGAACAAAATAGTTTCAGGAAAAGTAAATACTAAAAATATTAGTACATCGTCAAGAGGTAATTCTGGGAATATAAATATTGGCAATCAGTTAAGACATTCAACCACGAAAAATCATTCAAATCACATGACAAGAAGTAGTAGCGTCGGTGTATTAAATCAGGTATCATACATTATTAAATTTATAATTAAATTATAATAGAGTAGGAAATGATCAATACATAAAATTTTTATTAACGTAAATATCTGTTCGTTTTATTAACAGAGTGATTCAGAATCTGATGCTGGTGTATCAGTAGGAGGAAGAGGATGGAACAATCAATCTGGAAATAATAGAATGAGCGGCTTAATGAGGCCAACGATTAGTTCACAAAATAAAATCAATCATCAGATTAAATCAAATTCCTCATCAAGTAATAATCTTCCTTCTATTCTAAGGCGACGGGGTATGCAGGGAGCTTACTCTAGCGGTAATTACAAATTTTGTTTCTTCTTTTTTTTTTCTTTCTTTTTTTTTTTTTCTTTTTATAAAAATCCTTTCCATTTAAAATCCTAGAAACTCATAACATTCCTTTTTTTATATATATACATATATATATATATATACAACAATAGTAAATCTAAGTCAAGTTGGTAATCAAGAAGATTCAAGTTCAGAAGATACTTCATCTAATGGAAATGGTGTCAAGCCAGCTCTACCTCCAAGACCTAGAAGTATCAGTATCGATCATTCCTCAGCCAGGTAAATAATAATTATATCGTCAAAAAATTATTTTATAGAAATTCACATGTGTCATATATGTTAATATTTTGTCATATACAAATACATATATAATAATAATAATAATAATAATAATAATAATAATAATAATAATAATAATTTTATAGTTTATGCCTTCCTGGTACTGCCGTTAGAAGATCTGGGTCATCTGGTCTAATAACAAATGGTCGAGGCAGTGGAAACATAATTGGTCAAAGTGGTGCAAGATTATCAGTACCAAACAGAAATCAATTAGAACCAAGCCCTCAAGAATTACCTGTTAAAGATACAGACCGTGCCATTGATGTAGCCAGTGCCGAATGTAAGTATTACACTAGCTTACATTACAAATAATTATGTCAGTACTTGTATTCATAAATCACTATCATGATTAAATCATCTTTCTCAATCGTCTTAGCATGCAAGATTACAGGGAATTATTGAAAGCATTGTTTGTAAATTTTTCATGTTACTAAAATTTGGTGTGGCTACAAATCCGGACACATTAATTGGTATTTCATATTAAAAAGAAAAAAAAAACAAAATCTTTCTATAAATATTATATATTTCAATCTAATATAAACTTTACTCTTACAGTAGGCACGGATAAAGCATTAGGTAAACTAAAGACTTCTATTGAGAATGCTGTCCTGTGAAAATAATAAATCTATGAGTGTATTCAAAATTTGTAAGTGATCATGCTATAACAAAAAAAAAAAAAAATAATAAAAAAAAAATTTTTTTATATCGTCAAAGTCACATCCAAACATAGTACAAATTAGAATCCAGTGTCCAGATTGCTGTATATATAATTGCTACATCTTCCGTTTAAATTTTCTAATGATATTTGCTAATCATGTTAGCGTCCATAGAGGCTTATTTAAAAATTACAAAGATCTATATTTGATTGAAAGAATGTTACCACCTATTATATTTATTTCTTCTCTCTTAAAAATAGCTTCACCTTTGACCTATTTTCATATATTAGTTTAGTATTACATCATTATCAAATTTGTTCATCCATCATAAAATTCAATCGATTTCAGATCATTATTCAAAAACTTGTTTCATATTTTATTATAAATATTTCAGCTTATAATATTGTATATGTAATATGAATAGCATTTCCCCCCTCTTACGTTTCTTAATTTAAAATAAATTCCATCGTTCCTCCTTGTTATGCAACGAATAAATCATAAATAATCATATTAATGTTTATTACAAATTAGATCATTACATAGAAAACAATTGACGAAGATGTTGAATAATGGAGACCTCCTCTAAAAAAAAAAAAAGTCATTTTCCATATTTGTAGGTATCAATCATAATAGCATGGTCTCATACGGATTTTAGAAGCAAATATATACCCGCACGTTGCACGATGCTGCTATTTACTGTGTTTAAATATGAAAGAAGATAAATGTTACATTTGTAATCTTATCGTGTCTATAAGTAAAATTATATTCATGATATTATTTGATAATATTTCAAAACAAATGTAATATTTATCTTAATAAAAAGAAGGGAAAAAAAGGAGAGAAAAAAAAAGAAAAAGTGAATGCGTATTTCAATAGATTCATGGAAAAAAAAAATTTTTTTAATGCCATGACATCGTCTTTGCAGTGTCAACTCAACTGTGCAATACAATTGCGGATGAGCTTACGCGAACAGCAGATAACGTTGTACAACTGTACAAACGTTTAACTATAGACAATGAGGATGATCCATCAAGAACGACCATCGATAGGGATACAATGTTACGTGGTCTAGAATCTTCTGTCAATGAAACAATGCGTACATTACGACTAGTTGTGGCAGGCGTTGAAAATCATAACGATGAAACTAGTAATAATGTTGCCCCGAACGAAGTTACCGCAAAGTTTCAAGAATTACTTGCAGGCCAAGATCAAGGGAAGGTAGTGAACATGATGCAACAATATTCAGAATTACTCTTAAATATGATGCAACAAAGGATGGGAGGGACACAATCGAGCCATACATAAAAAAAAGAAGAAAAGAAAATCCGTCCATCTGATGATAAATTGGATTAATATGCAAATGGATAACGTATTCATGTTCAAAGCACGTACGTTTGTGATGAGTGAATAAGTATTTTCTCGGCGATAATAATAATAATAATAATAATATTAGATCACATTCCTAAGTGCAGGATATGGATATTTTGTTTTGTTTTTCTAAAGGAAAGGAAAAATATAAGAAAGAGAAAGTGAAAATGAAAATGAAAATGAAAATGAATAAATAAAAGAGAGGGACTTCGGTATTTCAGTTGCCAAGATCCTAAGTGCATATCGTAAGCACGCATATGTTCCTTTTCAATTTGTCATAGTAGTACATTGCATTCTTTGTGAGTACTTTTTGAATGAATTTAATATAAACTTAGTTCTTAAAAAGCAGATTGAACTGTCAGCAATGGAGCCTTGTGACTTGATAGGAATTATAACATGTATTACTAACTGCTGAACAGTATCATTAGAAAAAAAAGAAAAAAAAATAAGAAGGAAAAGAAAAAAAAAGAAAAGGAAAAAGGAAGAAAAAAAGAACTTCATAGCACAAAATATATTATTTTTGACTAATTCTTAAGCACTATAATGGTTCGCACTTGGAGATGAGGAAATCTTCAACGTCGTTCAATGTAGTACTTGTTATTAATCAATACAATTTGATGATAAATATGCTGAGGAAGGAACGTGTGAAAATAATCGGATAAACTCCAAGTAATGTCATATGGTATAACTTTAGGACATTTATTTATCCTATTTATAAAATCAAATGTGTCGAATTTGTGCGTATTTTATCTTGAGGCCATATGCCGGGAAATGCCAATTAACTAAAGACTATTAGTATAGTATCCACAACAAACATACATATATGTATATTTATCAAATATTGAATGGTATTATAACGTAATATTAGTATTCTTGTTATGTAACCAAAGGGGTTGTCTGTACCTATGGTAAAAAGGGAAATTCTTTTCCCCTCCTAAATGTTTAAAAAGCTTTTAGACAGTCCATTAATAAAAAAAAAAAAAATTATAATATACAGTATATAAACTTGCCAGAATAAGAAAGCGCCTAGTTACTAAATTACTATATTAAGAAGTATAACCAGGCTTTTCCAGATATAGAAAAATGTAGGGTGCAAATATATGATTATATATTTCAAATAACGTTATTTATAATTATTGAAATTTTCTTTCTTTTAAATGTTTACGCATTGTTAATACTTTTTTTGTCGAAAATAGGAAAAAAGTTTTTAGTTGTTGTTAATATAAAATTGTACAAAGAACCGGGAGAAATATTTTTTACTTTGATTTGTAAAATTGATTGAAATTTACAATCGATATTTGCACGAACTACCAATTTGATGTTACCTTATAATAATGGCATATTTTGTCATAGGAATTGACCTATACTTGCATATTTTTCCACGTAAACATATTATTCCTAAGAGTACTTCTCACAGTTCCAAAACATCATAAATTTCAATTAGAATTTGGCAATGATATTGTCCAAAATTTTTTATCAATGACATCACAATTATAAAATCATAAGGACCTGCAAACTATAGTTAGAATATTATTGTACCTTGTTGGAATATCTTATACATGAATATAAAAGATATGCAAAGAATAGTAGAAGACTTCTACTAAAAACAATAAAATATACATATTATATATTTTCATTCGTAAAACTGGCAGAGAGATTAAAAATACATTATTGTACTTCACACATATAATTTTCTAAAATGCATTAGTCCGTCTAGAATATTATTTTTTAATCCATACATTTGTTATTTTCGAGAAATTCATAGAAATTGAAGTCTTCTGCAAATATCTTTGGGAATTATTTTAATAAGAATATTTTATGAAAAAAAAAAAAATAAAAAAAAAAATAAAAAAAAGAAGAAGAAAAGACAAAACAAGATACAGACAAAATCACAAAGAAAAACAAATATGTTTGCATTTCCTTGTGTAAAATTTCGTACAATTTCTGTATGTAGTTCGATAAATTAGACGTCGTCTATATATGAGTATGTATGTATGTGTGAGTAGTAGAAGTTGAATTTCGAAAGGCTAAAAAAAAACTTTGCTGCGAAGTCTGCAATACTGAATAATAATTGATGCACGATTATAATATTTAATCAATCATATTCTCGAACGGACGGAATTGTACTGTGGAATAATACATCTGAAATGTATAATATTTAACGATTTTAACATTTGCAGAAAAATGCAATCTGTTTTTTCTTTTTGTTTTGTTACGTTGTAAGTTCTTTCTTGTTTATTATAACATTCTCACATTGTATGTAATGTATAAAAAGTGCCATTTAGGTTAACAAATCTCATTCAGCAATACACATTAAAAACACAGATTCCTATATAATGTGCTGCTTTTAATATTATATGAAAAAATACTATTTAAAAATATTTTATATATATAATCAATTTTCTTTGGTAACATCACTGCTAATCAATCCTTATTAGTTTTACATGAAATTATAATTATTTATTTCTGTGAGATTTAACAATTAATAATGTAAAGATTAAAAAATAATCAACAGATATAGAAAACAAAATGTTTACGAAAAAATATTTATATTCCTGAAAATAATTAAAAACAAAAAAAAAAGAAAAAAGATAATGATATAAAAAAAAAAAAAAAAAAAAAAAAAAAACAAAAAAAAGAGAAAAGAAATAACCACATACGAGCAACAAACTCTAGTATATGTAAAATTTTTTAACTGGTATCAGCATTTTTGTAATATGTATTGCTAGAAAATGAACATGAGTATAGAAAGAGAAACATATGCAATTTGAACAACAAAGTACTGAATCTCATTATGCATCTAAACGTATTTAATTAAACTCATGTAAGAACATATTCTCATTCCAAATTATCACTTTCATGCTACATTAATATCATCTACAATGACATTTCATAATTAAAAATTACAGTGGCTTTGTATATTACGTGCGTTGTATTAAGTTATACAATTATGGAATATATAATAGATTATCCATTTTTTTTTAAAATGTACATATTTATTTGAGCTCCGTAAGTAGTAAATGACTTCATAAAAAAATATAGATGCCAAATGTAACAATTCTTCATAAATATCTTTTAGCATTTCATTTTGTATATTATATTAATAATTAATAATATAATAATGTGTATTATCTAAAATGTTAATGTTCTATTAATTTGTTCTACTTTATCATCGTATTTTTTTTTCTCTATCGAATTCATTCATTGTTTCTTTAAAGAAGGATATGAACTATATTTATAACATTATAAATTATATATGTTATTAGATAAAAGCTTGATATGGAAAAAAAAAAAAGAAAAAAAATATATATAGTGACAGACAAAAATTTAATGACGAAAATTAGAGAGATTTTATTCAAGTGCCAATTCTGATAAATATATAATTTTCCTATACAGCAGCAATATATTATCTAATAATAATTAATTTTATTAAATCTTATTAAAATCTTAAATTATCATAATAGTAATAATTTTATTTAACGTGTAATAAATTTTGAGATAAATATCAGTTTTTTTAAAACCATTAACTTTGTAATTAATATGATAATAAAAACAATTAATCAGAATTATTGAGACTGAGAGTATGTAATGGTAGTAGTAATATAGCAAAATAAGGTTTGCTGATATAACGTATGTATATACTTAGATAGTTAACAGCGATTACGAGTATTCATTAAAATCAGACGTTAGGACAATTTTATATAATAATTAATGACAAATATTTCTTGGGAAATTTTCTATATGATCATCAGTTGACGACATTTACATAGATAATATTAGATGGTTGTGTAATTTCTGTCGTATTTCATTCGTAAAAAGATAAAATTGTTTTTGATGCCAATTAAACGAAAACAGTTATAGATAATAATGGCCAGAATATTACAAATTATATAAACTTTAATTTTATCAAAAGAATACGACAAAAATTATATTGCAATCTAATAAATAAGATTATTGTCCACAAAAATTAAGACTATCTTTTTTTTTTTTTTAAGTTAGTAAAAATCACTATTTATGATTCAATTTAAAACAATATTTCATTTATCCTTGTTTTCATCATTGTATCTTTTGCATGCTGTAAATGGCAATGACAAAAGGAAACAAAAATTAATAACATAATTGGAATGAGGCAATAATGCTCCCTATAAAATTAGTATAATAATTAATATTTTGGCATTTCTATTAATAAAAATTTCATAAATTATATTATATATATTCGAATGCACATAAATTCAGCATAAAATTCTATCATAGCTTTCAGTTTCACTTTCCCATTGAGCGTAATTCTTCCAGCTATAAAAAAAAATCAATAATAATATAATAATAATAATAATAATAATTACATATTGCATTTAAAAATACATGAAAAGTTTTGAAGAGTAATATATTTTAAGATTTTACCTCCTTTTCTTCATCTACTTCATCCTCCTCGTCCTCCTCATCAGAACCATGGACAGAGGCTGCAGGAGTAGTATGTCTTGAAGATGATGGTGAAGGTGGTTCACTAATCGGTCTTGGATAACTAAATCTGCCTACACCACCCTCTGCATACTCTGATGCAAGCTCAGGATAAACAGTTGTCAATGCCTTTATTCTAGCTTGACGATAGTACTATAATTATGAATTATATTACATTTAATATTTAACGACATTCGTATGTATTAAAAAAAAAATAATCAATTAACTTACGATACCAAGATTCCTCCAATCAAGGAGGTCGCTCAATCTCTCGGTACGATTTCTTTGAATTATACGTTGTCTTCGACTAAGTCGAGCAAAATCGAACATATATTGTGCAAGCTGTTGAACGCTATTTTCCAAACTAATAAATCTTCGATCTACGATATAAATACCATAACTCATTGGATCAGCTATATGCTCTTGCATAAAACATCCAAATCCAGATAAATTAGTAGTTATACTAGGAATGCCCATAACAGTACATTCAGCGGGAGTATATCCCCATGGTTCGTAATAAGATGGAAATACTCCTAAATGACAACCACGAACGAATTCTTCATAATCTAATCCAAACAATGGATTTGTTGATGATAAAAATTCTGGATGGAATACCATCTGTGAAAAAGAAAAAAAAATTACAAATTATTAGTTTTGTTATCTTTTTTTTTTTTTTTTTTTTTAAGTATCAATTACCTTCACTCTATCATTAACTGTATTGAAAAGATTACATCTTCTAATGGAATTTAAGACCGGATCATTCCAATCGTCTACAACATTATGTGTGGTAACAGGTGGTAATCCATTTCTTTGTAGAGCATACAAACATCTGAGACAAAGATATCGTATATAACAAGTATATCAATAAAAGCAATTCAATGAGAGGAGTTGAGAAACGTAAACGGAACATTGGTTTGCTAAGGCAACATAACAGATACATATAATTATTGGCTGTGAAGTGATAATTAATTATTGAATTTAAGAGTATATTTTAATAAGTTATTGTTAACACTTGTTTCAACTTCCTACCTAAAAACTATTATAAAGTCCTAAGGTAATAAATATATACTTCTAACCCACTCATGTTCCTGTCACGTATATATATATATGTTACATCCTCTGACTCATCTCATTGAACGGACTACAATATGATATCAATATATATATATTCATTTTAATATCGTATACCTCTTTATTTTAATAATATCATCTTTTAAAAGAAGATCTTGTGCATCTGGCATACGACCCGACAAACATAATTCATACATTCTTTTACCCATTTTGTGTTGTATATCAGTAATTGTATCCCTTAGTGCTTTGGTTACCTAGTAATAAGAACAATAATGGTCATTCGATTTTATAAATTCTATTATAATGTAATAAGTCTTACTTACGGCATGACCACGTAATGATTCTACATTAAAATTATTAGTACGCGCTGGAAAAATAAGAAATGCAACTACAGTAATATCAGGTCTTGACGTCTTTAAATAATGATTTAATCTTGCTAAAGCTTCTATGAAAATATCAGCTCCTTTATTTCCAAACTCATAACGGCCTGCGATAAAAAAGTATAAAGTTTTGTCCAAGTCAAAATCATAATGCCTGAAAAACAAAAAAAAAACGAAAGAAAAGGATATAAATCATAAAAGTATAAAATAAATAATGCAACGTTGTTAACGATTCAAACAAATAATATGTACCCATAAAAATGGCCTCGTACAAATTCGTGTATTTTCTCTTTGCTGACGGCATGTAAATTTTGAAATTCATGTAGTGCTGCGAACTTTTTAACATTCAATCCATTTGGTGTAATAATATCAGGTTTGCGTTTGAGTAAATGTTCAGCTTCGAATCCTGTAATATCCGATACTGTTGTAAATGTATGTGCTAAATGTGTAGCTGCTCGTTCCATACAATATCTATGATAAATTTGGCGCTTCCCGGCTTCTTCATCTACACTGAACTGTAAATGAAGTAGATATATAATTCAATTTATCTAACAATATAAAAATATTATATAAATTACCTTATCTAAATTGTTGTAAAAATCAGTCTTTCCTGCGCATAAATATCTTCCAAGGAGTGTAGCATGTGTTGTAAAGACAGTTGCAACATCAACGTGTCTTGTTCTTAATGCGATTAAACCAACACCTGCCTGCCATTCGTGACAATGTACGACTACTCGTGGTGGAATAACAGAATATTGTTCTGCTGCTTTTCTGAAACATTTTAGATGCGATATAAAAATCTAAATCTTAATATAAAAATTACTTATCTGATTAAAGGATAAATATATTAAATCATATGTTTTACCTGAATTCAGAGATAAATTGACAAACTAAATATCCAAGAATTACTGCATCATTTGCTTCAATATCTAAATGAGGAATACCAAGATTGCATGTATTCCACATTTCTTGTTTATATTCATCTAATTTCCATGCTGCACTTCCAATATCAAATAAAATTATTTGAGGATTTCCATCAACTAGCCATGTTCCAGTTACAACCTCAATAAAAGTTTATATATTAAAATAATTGAAGTATCCTATAGGACACAATCACTATACACAAATCTATAGTAATAAACAATTAAACCAAACAACTAGTTAAATACATTGAACTATTATTAAAGGAATTCTTCTAACACATAGCTATACGTCCTTGATTTATATTTGTAACCTTTGAAATGTAGCCAATTCATAACTACGCACATGTGTCTTTAACTAATACTAATCAATCCAACAATGTATTTTATTCTTGTACAATGTTCAACTCGTTGTTAACATATTTTAATAATTTCTTTTATATCTAGTAATTATTGTAGAATATTTAGAATTTGTTAAATTTAAATTAACACTTACTTTAAATCCTTGATCACGTAGAATTTGTACTGCTTGATTCAATGGGTTATGATGAGGAAAATCAGCCTCTTCGACTTCAGTTCTTGCTGTAAGTTCTTTGTACGGTCCAATAAGACAATATTGATCACCCATTTCTTCAGTAGATACATAAGCTTTAGACCGTATTACTGTGTATATACCACCAACTAAAATATAGAAATATATATAACAATATAAAAGTGAAACTTATCAAACTTATTTATCAAATAGTATATACTATTATATACATTAGTGTTTATTATAATTAATTGTACCTTTATTGGCGACCTCCCATGCAACTTCAAAATTCCAACGATTTTCATGTTGAGCTGTATAGCCACGATCCATAAATTCTAATAAATCATTGCTACTGTCTACACGGTAAAATCTTCTGGAAGCACGTTCTTTGGACATTTTGCTAGTTTATTTTTAATCTACAATTTAAAATAATGATCCATTTAATATATTTAACATTTTTTTTCTATATTAAATCTTTATTCATTCATTTTCATTCATTCATTTCTTCAACTTGTATTATTTTATAATTCACACGTCTACAAAAGCTATAATTAACAATTTGTTATTTATTTAATTTTATTATCATTTTATTTCTCACCAATTTACACAACATAAATAAACTATTGAAATTATTATTAAACTCTGATAGATAATTGAAAACAATAAAATACCGTATTAAACAAATAAAATTAACGAAATAAGATATTGAAATAAAGTTGAAAATCATTCGAATATTATGTACACGTGACAAAACGATATATTATTTAAAATAGAATGAAAAACAAGAAACCTGTATCGACTTTATTTCCCAAATGTTTCATTCATCATAGAATCCAATATTCAATTATGAATGAGATTCATATTAAAGGAAAAAGAAAAAAGTGAAAGTTTATAAAAAAAAAAAATACGCATTCGTTTTGGTATCGGCTCTTAAGTTCAAAGGTCAATGACAATAGAAAAATTACACCGGTATAAAAACACTTGAGAGAAAAATCTTTAAGGAATTGAAATAAAACCATTAAAATATACGTTTAAAATTCGTTAGATTTCTTACCGCTCGATCGTCTCTCCTCCTTCGTCACGAGTGTTGAAAAAAAATTTTGTTTTCTATCACTCGCAGCTCAGTCAGATAGACGACGAGCCGCAAATTTCCACGCTTGAATTCGTTTGAAGGTCACCACGGACTACGGAAAGGTCACAAGGGCTTGGCTTGAAGATCGTCGGTACTTTAGGCAGATGAATAACGGCGAACGTACGATAACATGATCTCACTTGGGTCTCTTCCGTGACGAATAGATGGCACAAAATCACTCCCGGATTAATTTTCGAACGACTGAATCGTTTGTAATCATATTTCGAACGTTACGAAATTCTTTATAGGTATAGTAGAAAGTATCTACGTGCTATCTTAGGATTATGATGAGAGTGAGATGTGACGCTAAACTGCGCCCTTGAAAATTCAAACGACTAAATTTAGCGCCAAATGTTAATTCCATTTCATTTCTTTTTTTTTTTTTTTTCTTCTTTTTTTTCCTCTTTTTTTTTCTTCTTCCTTTTTCTTTTTTTTCCTATTTTTTTTTTTATCTCTTTACAACGCACATGGGCGTGGTACATATATAAATTATAAATTAATTCATTAATTAAACGACGATAAATTATAATTCATTATTTAACGACGAACGTTGTTTACGAATGAATCTATGCGATGTCGGAATTGTTTGTTTGATTTCTCAAGTATTACGTACGTTTACTATTTTTTTTTCTTTTTTCTTTTTTTGTTTTCTCATTCTTTTTAGTTTTTCTCAGTTAACTTCTTTTTTTAATTTTTTGTTCTCTGTGAACGATAGATTACGTTATAGATGTCGTTGAAATAATATTATGTAAATTCTTCATACGTCGATTGGCGATAAGATGATTTTTTTTTCTTTTTTTTTGTTTTTTTTTTTTAACGCATAAGATAAAAGTAAACTGATTGGATTTCGGAAGTATAATAAATAATTGGTAATTGCGTAGTTTATACATATTTTTAATCTATGATAAGATTTCGAGATGAATTTTATTATTTATACGTGTTAAATGTTATCAGTATAAAATGCAATATATATATATATATGTATATTTCTAATATTGCTATATTATAATTTCATTCGACTTCCAAAAAAATAATTAACAGGAGAATTAAATGTTCCATATATATTACAATTATGTGTGATTTCATGATATCTTTTACATGCTCCTTCGTAATTTTTCATTGATGATAATTTTACAATATCTTCAATATCTTCAAGTACAAATTCGTACTCATTTAATTTTTGTGTAAGTGATGCATTTGTTAGATGTTTGAATGGACAACCATAAGATTCTGTTGATTTTATATTAAGATTGATAATACTTGAACATTTCAAACAGGTATAAGTTTTCCGTATATTTCCTTCGCCATATATATGTCTTAATCGATATCCATACTCTCTTTCAAATGTTGCTTCATTTATTTTTTTTGTAAATTCTTGTTTCCAAAGTTCCATGGCATCGTCTGAAGTAACTCCAATATCTTTTAAAAATAAACTGTACTGTTTACGCTCTCCATATTTAAGATGATGATCTTTTCTTAGCATTTCATGAATTATTCTCATACATAATGGATAAGACTTTTTTGACATATCGTCTAATTCTGATAGCGATGGGACATAGTTTTTTTTTATTATATCCTTTTCCTTATTAATATACTCAGTTAACATGTTAAAGATTTTATTGATTCTAGGATCATTTACTGCATCGTTTGCAACTAATGGCATGGATTCTAAACCTTCAGCTAAATTTTCCTTGAAGTAACCAAAACATAATCCAGCTAATTCTTTTTCAGGTACAAAAGCCATACCATATTTAAGAAAAACCTTATGCGTTTCAACTAAATCTATAACAAATGTAAATGGGACCTTGTAAAAAGGCTCGTTATGTAAATTATTCAATTGAATATATTCTTGCAGTTCTTCTTTATCTTCCTCAGAAATATTATGTGTTTTTAATTTATTAACATTAAAAAATTCTTTGATCTCTTCATTAGTTGATGTATATAATCTCCAATAAAAAAGTCTTAATTCTTGAATGTGAAACCATTTTCTTTCATATATTGAAAAAACTCCTCTTAACATAAAATGAGAAATATGATCTTGTTTTCTCAAGTACAATATTTCATTCATCACTTTAACATCTGATCCTAGTTCTTTCCTAGGACCATTTATAATTTTTACAAATATATCATAACCTTTTTTTTTCAATTCATTTATTAATATTTCCTTACACTGTTGTGCTGTTCTTCTTATACCAGTGCCTATATATATCCTTTCTACAAACAGTAGAACTTCTATACGTTGCATACATATTGATTCTAATTCTTTCAATGAAAAATTTCCTACTGGGTAATATTTGTACAATTGCAAATCATGTAAATATGATTCTGTAGGATTTATAGATGTATCTGAGTTATGACAAGCAAACATTTGAAGGTGATACAATATTTAAAAAATATAAACAAAAAATGAAAAATTCCACGAAAATAATTTTCTTGATTCACTTTTCCACTTTTTCAATATTATACTTCAATTTGATAGTTTTGTATTAATTTTATATTTTCTGTATTGTTAGCAAAAAAGCTGATTTAGAAAATATAATAAATTAAATATTCATTGTAGCATGATTATATTTCTATTTATAAGAAATTTTAATTTTCTCTATTAACGAAGAACTTATTTTTAGGTTATGATATTTAAATTTGTTTGTTTCTATTATAATTTTTGTTATGAGTTTTTCAATATGCACTAACAAATATTTTATGTTATATTAGAGCATATATTTAAATATAAATTAAACAAATAGGTTAATTTTTTCAAAAATAATTAAAGAATCATAAATGAAAAACTATATATATATATATATATATATATTATATAAATGATATAATGTAATATAATAATTAAGGTAATAGATCGATATAGTATTTAAAATTTTTCTATTTCTTTTCAAATTTATCCATCTTTTATATTTATATTAGAATTTAACGAGAATGACAAGTATTTAAATTTTATTTTAGAAAATGGCGCTGTAATCGTGGACGATTATTCACGTCAAGTTACTAATCTACGTATTACGAATATATTTTATGGAGCAATGTGGTTTGGTGAAAGATTCGAAGTTTAAACTGTTGTACTCACGTGTGTAAACGATTACCATGGCGGTAAGAACTGAATTAAATTCTATATATTAATCTATTTTATATTTAATAAATCTTTAAAATTCTTATTTGTAAAATTCTTAAGTGTCATTACGATTATATATGATTATACAATACTCTCCGAATTATAGTTACCGGTTAACCCTTACACAAAATTTATTTATTTTTCTTAAATAAAAACTACTTATTGTTATTTTTCCATAAAACAAGTATTTATTTATTTTATATAATATAATTTTTTGTTTTCTTTTATCAATATATGGAAAATATTCATTATATTCATTTAAAGCGGTTGACATGGTAACTGTATGTTAGATCCATACTTGTATGATATTTGTAACTTTTATATTATTACATATTCTTTTATTATTTTTTATAGACTGTAGCAGCAACAAAAGTCCAAGAAGTTCGTGAGATCACAAGGATTGAGCGTATTGGTGCTCATTCTCATATTAGAGGTTTAGGATTAGATGATAGTTTGGAACCTCGCCATGTAAGTAAATTATATCATAATTATTTCTTTTATTTAACAATTATATTATTTATTAAAATTCGATGTAGGTATCCCAAGGTATGGTTGGCCAACTCATGGCCCGTCGAGCTGCTGGTGTTGTCTTGGAGATGATAAAAGATGGAAAAATAGCAGGACGTGCTGTTTTATTGGCAGGTCAACCTGGCACTGGTAAGACTGCCATTGCCATGGGATTAGCTCAAGCTTTAGGAATCGATACTCCATTCACATCGATGGCAGGATCTGAAATTTATTCTTTGGAGATGAGCAAAACAGAAGCGTTGACTCAAGCTATAAGAAAATCAATAGGAGTTAGAATTAAAGAAGAAACTGAAATAATAGAAGGCGAAGTAGTAGAAATTCAAGTCGATAGACCTGCTACAGGAGTTGGTGCAAAAGTTGGAAAATTAACGTTAAAAACAACAGAGATGGAAACAATTTATGATTTAGGGAATAAAATGATTGATAGTTTAATGAAAGAAAAGGTTCTCTATCCTTACGATATATTTATTAAAATCTTGTTTTTTTTCTTTTTTCGTTTTCATTAACATTAGCCTTTTATAGGTGCAAGCTGGTGACGTTATCACGATTGATAAAGCAACTGGAAAAATTAATAAATTAGGACGTTCATTTACAAGAGCTCGGGATTATGATGCAACAGGATCACAAACGAGATTTGTACAGTGTCCAGAGGGCGAATTACAAAAACGAAAAGAAGTAGTTCATACTGTCACTTTGCATGAGGTTGATGTTATAAATAGTAGAACTCATGGTTTCTTAGCATTATTTTCCGGTGATACCGGTGAAATTAAATCGGAAGTAAGAGATCAAATAAATGCTAAAGTAGCCGAATGGCGTGAAGAAGGAAAAGCAGAAATAGTACCAGGAGTATTATTTATTGATGAAGTCCATATGTTAGATATTGAATGTTTTTCATTTTTAAATCGTGCATTAGAAAACGAAATGGCACCGGTTGTTATTATGGCAACAAACAGAGGTAATTTATATGTAAATCTAAAGTAAACTATGTAAATTATTTTTTATCAATGTCAATACGTTTATTTATCTCAGGAATTACAAGAATTAGGGGAACTAATTATAAAAGTCCACATGGTATTCCCATCGATTTACTTGATCGTATGATCATTGTTCCTACAACTCCGTATCAAGAAAAAGAATTGAAAGAAATTTTAAAAATAAGATGCGAGGAAGAAGATTGTGAAATGGCAGATGATGCATTGACTGTTCTTACGAGAATTGCTTTGGAAACGTCTTTGAGATATGCTATTCAATTAATCACAACCGCATCTCTTGTCAGTCGACGTAGAAAAAGTACAGAAGTAAGCAAAATGAAATTTGATAATTATTATACATATAAACGCAACAATATTATTTTCTTTGTTTTTTCTTTGTCCATTTTTAGGTGAGTATAGACGACGTGAAACGTGTTTATTCTCTATTTCTCGATGAAAATAGATCGACACAATTTCTTAAGGAATATCAGGATGATTTTATGTTCAATGAATTACGTGAGTACTCATTAAATATTAAAGATTAATAATATTAAATGTTTATTTATTGAAAAACAAAAACAATCATATTTTTTATAAATGTGAGTATACGAAAATAGAAATAATCGATATTTCTCTCTTTTTTTTTGTTTTTTATTTATTTTTTTTTTTCTTTTTTCAGCTGAAGAACCTATGGAAATTTCGTAACAGTATGTATTTTAATTAAATTTACTTATCGTTTATATATAAATCAAGAATTTTTAATTTTTAAATACAGTATATTGTTCGTATCACATAAATATTTATGGATTATGATAAATATGATTTTCACGATACAAAGTATTTTATATTAAGCTATCTCAAATCCTGTTTCTTTTGATTTTCTTGCGATATTATTTTGAATATAATTAACAAATATTATATATAACAACTTTTCATATATAGTTTCTAAATTAGATAGAAACACGCACTACTAGTATATACCTTTTACATCCTTATACAAACTTTGCATATACGTATGTGTGCAAAATTTAACTGATTGGACATATGAAATATTTAAAATCATATTTACAAGGATGTAAAAGTGACAACATGCTTTTGTACATTTTCTGTTCGATAAATAAATCTAAAAATCATTAACAAAGATTCTATTTTGATTTTAATTAATATAAGTATAAAACAAATATAATTTTTTTTACTTCTGTTACATATAATCCATTAGTATGTACATATGTGTGTATATATAATATATACTAAAACATTATTCAAAGTAAATAAAATTAATTATTAAAAAGAAATGTGTTGAAGATAAATTAATTTTTGGTGTAAAGCATTTAAACTTATGTTAAAAACGATATCAACGTTTGCGCAGAATTATAATAAGCTCTCTAAATTACATTAAATTTATTTATCATTACCAATTATTTATATATTTATCGTCGAAACGATCCAAATTAAATTTTCTTTTCTTGACTTTTCTTAACTGAAAAATAAAAGAAAACACAAAATTTGTTATAGGGAAGAGAATAAGATTATGAAATATATACGGAAGAGAATGATTATTATTTATTTATTTATTTATTTATTTATTTATTTATTTATTTATTATTTATTTATTCATTATTTACTTATTAGTTATTCAAATACTTACTTGTAATTAATTTCACAGTGCCATCTGGTTTGAACGAGGATTGAGCTTTCTTATCTTTTGATATAAAACCTAATCCATATTCAACTTTATAAACTGGCAATGGAATTACAGTAGAAGACACGGGTATCATTACTGAAAATAAATAATTATTATATTAATAAACAAACGAGAAACGTAAAGCTATCGATCGTTTTAAGAAAAAAATGAAAAAAAAAAAAAAAGAAAAGAAAAAACAAGAAATACTTTAAATCGTCGAGTTAGATACGAGGTTAATGTGTTGCGTGTATCTATGTATTTGTAAATAAAGCATAATAAAAGATTAACTTAAATAAAGACGTCAGTTCTTCGCTGATCTCCGTAGATCGTGGATGTTATTCTTATAGACTTCGAGTAAGTATAAAATTCTTTCGCATATACATACAATTTGTCCACATAATAATAATAATTATAATAATAACAATAATAATAATAATAAGTTAACAAATAGATAAATGTACAAAATGTAAAGTACAATTTAAAACAAAAAATTAAATAATTAGATGTAAATAATTGACAGGTATGAAATACATAGGATATAGACAGAGCACTGCAATCAAAATATTACATAAAGTAATAATTGATAAATACAATCTGGAACGAAATAATACACTATACTATAAATACACATTAACAGCAATCATAGAAACATAAGCTACGAATACTATATTTGAATATAATACGCATAGAACAAAACAATTAAAATACAATCGACCGAATTCTTACATTTACGCACAAACATTTATAATAAAATATAACACAGTCTCATTGATTATTTCAATACCTAATAACAATAACATACAACGCAAATATCACGATAAAACAGAAAAATATGTACCGCTGGTTTGGAAAATACAAAAAAAAAAAATTGTTGAAACCACAGAAAATATTTACGCATAATCCATTAATAATATCTTTATTCAGGAATCTATCTCATACCCAACAGTTAAAAAAAAAAAGGATACATTAAAACATTGAATTCTACAATCCACATTGACACAAGGAAGTTCATAGGGCAGCAATACTAAAAATTTCTGCATCATCATAGTGCAAACATTTTTGAATATAGAAGAAGAAAATTAGACTTAGCAGAGACTCGTCTAATATCCCAATAAATAAGAGAAAAAAATTAATAATATAATAATAATAATAATAATAATAATAATAATAATAATAATAATAATAATAATAATAATAATAATATATGTATTTTAATCAAACATTATTTCGGATTATAATTCATAATAACAATTAAGAAAATTATAACACATATAACGATCGTATAATAAATAATATTTTATATAACATTTTTAATATTTTGAAACCAGAACTCAGAGAAAGATTGAATATTACGTCGCTACGATACTATCAAATATTATTTCCAATTATAATATTTAATATATTTTTAATAATTTGAAACTAGAACACAGAAAAAGGTTGAATACTACGTCGCTATGACGTTATTCCAAATATCTCAACTATTTTACTACCGACGAAGCAATTTCCTTTTTAGTAGAAAAATTTGAAGAAAAGGGTATTAAGTTTAAAGTACTAAGAAACTCTTATTGTCCAATGTCTTTCTATTCCGACTTTTAATAAAACATGTCAAATAATCGCAAGTCTATCTAATAAAAAGTCGATTTTTCTTTCTCATACTCTCTCTCTTCATCTCTCTCTCTCTCTCTCTCTCTCTCTCTCTCTCTCTCTTTCTCTCTATCTTTCTCTCATTCTCTTCTTCTCTCTTTCTTTTTCTTTTTCACTTTGTCAGCTTTTGTAGATAGGACGAAAAAGATAAAAGTATTTCTAACGAAGCGTTGAAAACTTTAACAATTTAAGCTTTAAGGGATTAAACTCGTTAGTTCACGTAACACTTGTACTTTGGGATGGTGCACACTTAGTTGCAATAGGTGACGTATTGTGTTCCTTCTCTCACATACACACACATACACATTTTCCACGTATCTAATAAGGTCTCTCCTTCCCTCTTTCATGTCCTCATTCCACAGTAATAGCCAAGGACGAGCTATCGACTTCCTTTTCTGTCGTCTTAAAGCTCCTACGTAGGTGGATGCTTCTCGATTGAATACTTTCGTCTCCAGTAACAAGAGATATTGTTACAATCATCACTTCACAGATCACTTTTCTTCCATATATATCCGAAGAAAGAGTAAGAGAAAAGAAGGAAAAAAAAGAGAGAGAGAGAGAGAGAAAAGAAAAATGAAAGAATAGTAAACTGATAAGGACAACTGTTGCATATGTAATCCATTACGATTGAATTAATGTGTGTATGTGTGTGTATGTTTGTAAGAAACTACTGTATAAATCAAATTAACATAAAAGAGAAAGGAAAAGAGATCGAACATATTAGATTATTAATGTTTACCGTAAATTTGCCAATACGTTTGGATCGGTCAAACGACATATTATTTTTAATAGATATATAATGTTGAATCGTTAAATATCAAATACCTTTAACGTGAACGTTTAACGCAATGTTACGTATCTTTAATTAAGATTTTTCGAGATTAATATCATAGATATTATCACACAAATATGCACGTGCACATACCACATAATATTGGTACCGCATAACATTATAAAGAAAAATTAATGTTTTTTCACTTTCTGTGTAGATATCTATTTATCATACATTTACACGATAGGTTCGTTCGACGTTTGACTCTTCAGTCAGATTATCCCTGACGTGTTAAAATTATATATATACAAACACACACACACATACATTGGTATGTGATATAAAAGGAGTCGCATCATCAACAAGAAAAAAAAGAGAGAGAGAGAGAGAAGAAGGGTGTTAAAACATATGTACTAAATACTATATAAGTATATATATATATATATATATATATATATATATACTTATATATATATATATATATATACATACATATACATTGGAAATACATAACAAACGGACATTATAAAATAGTCTCGTCTATGTTTGAGTTAGACCACGAGTCTCAATTAGATTTCGGGATTTTCGAGAGTTTGCTGTAGTGTCAGCCTGTGGTCTCTCATTCGTTGCACCGTACAGACGCATTTCGAGATTAGCCGTGATATATATCTCTATGAATGCGAACACGTGTATTAACGTGTAGCAAGTGGAAAGGGACCTAGGTTTCAATGATATTGGTATTAGTGTTGGATATTGGTATTAGTATTGGTATTGATGTTGGTGGTGGTGTGAGTGTTGGCGTTGGTGTCAGTGCCAGTACTGATACCGGTGGTTCATACTAACGATCGTAAACGTATAGAGAAACACGCGTTAATCGTGACTGGGTGCCGCAGAAATCAAGAATACAATCTAACCTGGGATCACGGCCTCTCTATAATCCTCACCCACGCGTTTCCAACTGACGTCATCGTTCCGTTATTCTCTCACCTGTCAATGATCGCCTTATATCGAGAATGTTCCGTTTCGAAATGATCAATTAAAACAGAAAAGAAAAGCAAACAAAAAAAGAAAGAAAAGATAAAGATAACAAGCGACGCTTGAAGATTTCGCACGCTTTATTAACCGAACGTATATACTTTACGTCAATCAATGAATCTAATCGATCGGTTTTTCTTTCTTTCTTTCTTTCTTTTTTCTATTCATTTTTTTTCTTCTTCTTTTTTATTAATAATTAACAAAGTTCATACTCGGGAACAGGTGCAACGATCGTCTTATCTATTTACTTCGATATATAAATTTGACACCAGTCTCAACTCGTTGTCCATCGTTATCGATGATTAATAACACCGATAGGGATATGTATATATACATATATATATATACATATATAATATATATATATTATATACATATATAATATATATATAACGTGGTGGAATATCCGACATGACACTGACATGACGTCCCGTGACATATTGTTAAACGAGTGAGAGAGGGTGGGAGAGAAAAGGAGAAGAAGAGAAAGAAAAAGGAAGAGAAAGAGAAAGAAAAAGATAGGTAAATAGATAGATAGATAGATAGATAGAGAGAGAGAGAGAGGGAGAGAGAGAGAGAGAAATATATAGAAAACACGATGTTGGTTCTTACGTTAATTAATTTCGACGCCAATTAACGTGAAAGTTTTTCTACAATAAACTTTTTCTTCGAGTGACAGAGAATGAGAGAGAGAGAGAGAGAGAGAGAGAGAGGGAGAGAGAGAGAGAGAGAGAGAGAGATGTTAAGACCTATTTCGATTTGAAAGAGAAATACGAACAGTTTTAATTTTTTTGTTCTTTTCTTTTTATTTCTTTCATTTTTATTTTCTTTTCTTTTTCTTTTTTTTCTTTATATTCTGTTTTCAATGTTTTATGTGGCCTTCAATAAAATTTAGGACACGCATGTCTCGTTCTCCTATTTAAGCGACTACCGGCGCATACTAACCGACCATCTTTTTTTCGTCGAGGAAAAAAGAGAGATTTTATTCGGTCTAGTAAAAAAGAGAGAAAGAGAAAAATGAAAGAAAGAAAGAAAAGAAGAGAAAGAAAAGGAAAGAAAGAAATGAGAAACACGAATGAGATATCTTTCTTCAAATGAGCTGCTTCGTTATCTTTTTCCTAGCGATGAGTAACTACGATTTCCGAGATGTTACATATTATAAAAAGATATATGTACGTATGTTTTTTAGATGAAGAATAATAATAGAAAATGTTGAATTGTTGAAAATTTACATTTAAAATAAAACATAGAATCAATTTAAATTATCCGTGCAATATTTACCACCGCGAGTTTATAATTTTTATAAACTTTGTAAGAAGATAGAAAAGGGCAAAGAAAGAAAAAGGAAAAAAGAGAGAAAAAGAGAAAGATTAAAAGAGAAAAATTCAAGGGGAAAAAAAATGAGAAAGATTAAAAAAGAAAATGAAAATCTTGACGAGGACAAATTTGTCTAATTTCTTTCTTTCTTTTATTCTTTTTTTCTTAACGTTCGCTAACGATCATCGATCGTTTGTAGATATTTATTTGTTTGTTTACCTGGTTCAAAAACGTTGTCTTGATTTCTCTTGTAAATCGTAGGCTTCGCTTGCGTGATCACGACCACCAGCACGCAAAACGTTAAGATCGTCCGTATGATCGACATTTTTCGTTCGTTTTCTTGAAGTCAAGTCTTCTCGATTATTTTATTTTATTGTATTTTCTTTTTCTTTTTCTTTCGCTTTTTTTTGGATCTTACTAATTCAAAATCACACTTCAAAATTGAGAAGAGGATAACACTCTCTCTTTCTCTCTCTCTCTTTCCCTCTTTCTCTCTCTCTCTCTCTCTCTCCCTCTCTTTCTCTCCCTCTCTTTCCTTCTCTCTTTCAACCTCTCTTTTTGTCTCTCTCTTTCGAGATCGTCGAGTTTGCTACGCGATGTTTGGATCGGCACTAACATAAGCGCGGGCACACTCGTAAAGAAGTGAAAACACTTGGCCGCGAGTGGGGAAAGTCGAGAACGCAAACTCGCGAAATCCGTTGGTAGAGAATAAAATATCTTCGGGGTCGGGTTAAGAGGGGAGATGAAGGGTGAGAGGGAGGAGGAGGAGGAGGAGAAGGAAGAGATCGGTTTTACTCTCTTACAGACATTGGTATCTTCATCTTTTTATTTCGCACCATTTCTAGAATTCGTCGTTAACTGATAGGTTTACTATTTAACGAGCAATAAAAACGAGCAAACAGGGTGGTGGTGGTGGTGGAGGTATTGGAGAGGGGTTGGGTGGGATAAGGATTGGACGCAGCTATATACTATAGGTATTTATTTATGTCTCGACGAGAGACGCTACATCATTTTTTTTTGCGATCATTGTTTCTTTTCTCAGATACACTCTTCGGAGTAGTGAGAGAGAAAGAGAGAGAGAGAGAGAGAGAGAGAGAGAGAGAGAGAGAGAGAGAGAGAGAGAACAAGAAAGAAGATTTTTCTGTTTTTCCTTTTTTTCTTTTCTTCTTTTTATTTTTTTTTTTTTTTACGAGAAGACGTATGTAGATATTATTGATCGATTATCGTTCGAGACTTCACCAGAGGCTACTAGGAATTAATTACCATCTCATTAAAGAGTTGTTTATTTATTAGGCACGAGACGAGCTTTCGATGAGACGCTATTTATAATCCATGCTTTTATTTTTATTCTCTACGTAAATACATATACACACACACACACACGCGCGCGCGCGCATACATACATACGTATGTATATACGTACATATATAGACATATATAAATACACACACACACATACACACAGGTATTATATACAGTTAAGGTATATCCGTAGTTAGTATTTGTAGAAATTTTTTTCAATACAATATATCGACCAACGTAATTTACTTAATAAATGAGAAAGTAGAAAGTAGAAATCATTGTCTGTATTGTTTCACTATAAAAGAAAAAGTTTATAATATGACGTACATACATGAGTCGAGGCGAGCATGAGATGAGATAGAGGAGATACGATCAAGGTGTTCGAGAAGACAATCTGGGAGCGTCAAGGATTTATATTAATCATTCTCGGTAAACGCGCCGTTAAAGCAACCATTTACATATATATATAGTTTACGCATATAAGGGTGCGACGTAATAGTCCGATTAAAACCCAATAAATTTCATCCCCTCATACACTCTTTGATAATCAACGATCAACGATTATATTTCGATCATTGGATAAAATCTACCAGTACGATCGGCATATGTATTTAACGATCGTGCTTATTTACTCATTCGCGTTAGTCATGCGACGAACTCGCGAGAGCTACGATTGGAAATAAATTAATCAATCAATCGTATAAATAACTCGCGCTTCGTCACTTTTTTTTTTGCTTTTCTTTCTTGTTCTTTTTCTTTCTTTCTTGTTCTTTTTCTTTCTTTCTTTTCTTTTTTTTTTTATTTCCCTTCTTTTTTATTTTTTTTTTCAACGAGAGAGAAAGAGAGATAGGATAGATGGTAATGCATACCTACAACGATAATTATTTTCAGTCATTTATAGATTGATCCGATTTAAAATCAAGTGGATGTAATTGCAGGAACGTGTCCTCGTAGATTATAAATCGATCGACATCATCGATGAGGAGAATTATGTCGAGAGACAAAATGAGAAAATGAAAGGAAAGAGAGAAAGAAATAGAGATAGAGACAGATAGGGATATATATATATATATATATATATATATATATATATATATATATATGTATATACATATAGAAAGAGAGAAAAAGAGAGAGAGAGAGAGAGAGAGATCTAGACAGATAGACAGACAAAGAAATAGAGAAAGAAAGCTAGGGAAGCTAGAAAATTGACAAATATGCAGGTTCGACGATAGCGACGCTAATTACAAGCGGTCGACGCCGGGCGTGACAGTGGCATGGTGGTGGTTCAACAATGGAAACTGGGTTAAAAAGTGAAAGGATCGAGATTGGAGAAGAAGAAAAAGAAGAGAAAGAGAGATAGAGATAGAGATAGAGATAGAGATAGAGATAGAGATAGAGATAGACATAGAAATAGAAGATGTGGTGAGGAGGGGGGGGGGGTGGCGGGGCAGTAGAAGGAGGGTAGCGTGGATTTCGAATCGAGCATACGTTCGCACGAACGTCCTCAAACGAGTCGGTCGACGTCGTATTTTCACGATATTCAAAGACGAGCCTTCTCGTTGACGTCGTTTTCATTCTTTCCTATCCCTCCCCCTTATCTCCTCTCTCTCTCTCTTTCTCCACGCTACTGGCATTATTACTCGAAAAGGAATTCGAGAGCGACTTCGAGAGGATGCCTGCTGCCTCCGTACCTCTCTTCCTCACTGAAAGTTGGCGGACGACGCGACAAGCTCGCTTGACGTTTCTCCTCCGTCGCATGGAGAATTTGTTCGCGCTGTGCAAAATTCCAGCGAGTGGTGGTGGTGGGGGGGGGGGGGGGGATGAGGAGAGGAAGAGAAAAAAGGGAAAAGAAAAAGGAAAAAAAAAAGAGATCTCGCGCGTTCTCCCGTTAAAGCGAACCGTAAAAAAAAAGGAGGATTCGAGGGACGAAGGCGGGGTTTTTTTATTCCATCCTTATTCCATTCGAACTTCCATTCTTCCGTATTTCTCTTTTTCCTTCTCTTTTTCTTTTTTTACCTATCTCTCTCTCTCTCTCTCTCTCTCTCTCTCTCTCTCTCTCTCTCTCTCTTTCTCTCTCTGTCTGACTTTCTCTTTTTTACATTAATTACCTAAAGCCGACGTCCTCCTCCCCACCTCCTTTTTCTCTCACTCTCTCTTTCCCTCTCTCTCATCCCCCATTCTCTGTCTCTCCTTTCTCAACATTCCCGTTTCCTCATTTTCCAACGCAACGACGCATATCGAACGGCGAGTAAAAGCGACGCAAGCCAGACGCTTATTTCACCGTTTTTCCAGATCTTTTCTACGATCGTCCAAGCGATTCTAACCGTCTCTACTATTACACTTTATTTCCACGATTTTTATTAACAAACCGTCTCTTCGTCTTCCTTCTTTCTGTTACCGTCATTAACCATAAATCCTTGAACTCTTACCGACTCGACGACTCCCTGCAATGTGAACGATCGTTCTTTCTTCTATATATATATGTGTGTGTATGTGTATATATATATATATCTATCTATCTAGCTATTTCTCTCTCTCTCTCTCTCTCGCTCTCTCTCTCTCTCTCTCTCTCTCTCTCTCTCTCTTTCTTTCTCTGTCTCTCTCTCGCGCGCGTGTCTATCGTTCGCGACAACGATCAATAGCTGGATTTCAACGAGCAGAGTATGTGGTGGTATATGAGTCGACGGACGTTCGGCTACGTAATGAAATGGATCAAGTTATATATACTGATATTATAATTATGGCATTTAATAAATTCAATTGAAAAAAAAATTTTTTATCGAAATAGATCGCTTGAAGAAATTGCAGTTAATTGTGTTATTAATGAAAATTAGATTAATCGTCGTAATCTTTGCAATATATATCGTGAATTTTTTCCTTCAAATTTTTATTGTTGTTGTAGTCCTCAAAGTATTTGATGCACGAGCCAATAGGTGTTCGAAATGATATATATTATGTAATAAAATGAATTATCAAGTTGTGTATATATTTTGATATTATAATAATTACATGTAATAAATCTAAAGATTTGAAAGGAAATAAAACGCTTAAAGAAATCGTAGTTAATTGTGTTATTAATGAAAATCAGATTAATCATCAGACTAATCGTTGCAGTCCTTTGCAATATATCGTTATTTTGTTTGTATAATAATATTCAGTCCTTTGCAATATATCGTTATTTTGTTCGTATAATAATATTTTATATATTTTGTATCGAAAATTTAATACATTTAGCTAATAACCAATGAATTATCAAGTGCAATTGAATGAATTATAAGAGGAAGAAGGTGGTGGATACGTTATGATCATCGTTAACTACCAGCGAAATAAACTTAATATTAAATCAAGATACACAATAACATATTAGACGCATATATATATATATATATATATATATATATATATATTTATAAATTTATAATAATGAATATTTTTGCTTTTTATTCGTAATAAAATTAATCCTTTGAGATGAAATTAATGAAAATTGCATGACAGAAAATACGTATGTATACGTTAAAAATGTGTTAAAGAAAAGATCTAGATCCATCGTCAATAGAATTATAATAATTAAAATGGTACTAATTGAACGACTTCATTTTATTTCTGGTAAAGGTATAAAACCTAGTAAAGTATCGTTGATTAAATCGTCAACAATCGGGAAATAGTTTTTAACCATTTTATCGTCTACCTTTCTTCAAGCTGTTCTCGAGAAGAGAGCAACGTTTTCCCATGAATATTTAACGTTCTTACAGGGTGTAAATTAAACGGAATTACGATTTAAATCGTCATCGTTACCCTCTGACTTTGTAAGGTATTATAAACGTGTACGAGACGGTCTTCTTTCATCGCGGTTCTCAAGGATGAAGAATAGGAGGTAAAGAAGAAGAGTAGAAGAAGGAGGAGGAGGAGAAGGATGAAGAGAAAGAAGAAGAAGAGAGAAAAAAAGAAAAAAACCATCATCATCTTCTTTTTTAATAATGGCTATCTCTCGTGTCGCGTGCAAGCGAAGCACGAAGCGTCGAGAAATGAGTCTTGTCGAGTAATCGCGCGATCGTTAATAAAAATATGCGATCATGCGAGAGAACGCTTTAAGTACGGTATATCTTGGCTAACGAGAGAAGCGTATTTTAGATAAATTATTAAATGTTTGCGACGTCACTCGAGAAACGAGCTAATAACTTGATAATTTGGAAGCTAATGAAAATAAAAACTAACATAAAATATACTTTATTTGTTACACCTATATATATATATATATATATATATATATATATATATATATATATATTACTAATAATATTATAATAAATAATATATGCGTGTATGTGTATGCGTGTGTATGTGTGTGTGTGTGTGTGTGTATATATATATATATATATATATATATATATATATATATATATATATATATATATAATATAAATATTATAGAGTATTATATCTTACTATATTTTTATAATAATTTGTAACTAATATTACATAACCAATAGTATATAAAGTGTTTACAATATTTGTAATCATTTATAATACATTTATAATAAATAATAATATATTTTTGTAATAATATTAATATATTACTAGAACTATTACTATTATGAAAATTAAAAAATATTAATTAGTATATTATATACATATATACATACATATACATATATAGATATATGTATTATTATATTGTATATAGACAATTATCTCTCTCTCTCTCTCTCTCTCTCTCTCTCTCCCTCTCTCTCTCTCTCTCTCCCTCTCTCTCTCTCTCTCTCTCTCTATATATATATATATATATATATATATATATATATATATATATATATATATATTTACATAAGTGTGGAAAGATTTCAATAGTACGACTGACTAACTAATACTGTCCATAGTTATTGTCATAACGAATCATTGGAATTTGGAAAAGACATTGATGTCGTTTTGCGTGCCATGCGAGACACACGAATTTTGGCACATCCTGTACCCTTACCATATGCATCTACATATGTATAAGCGCATATATCATAAATTTGCATTTGAAATAGGACGCGTACGTGTACAAGCTCTCTATCTCTCTCTTTCTCTATCTCTCTCTCTTTTGTGCATTGCATCTATTCTTATATACGAACGTACGTATAAATTTACATAATTTGTATATACATGTGCATAGAACGTAACCGCATCATTTGAGAAAATCGAACGATCGATCGAGAAATTGAAATTGAAATTGAAAAAGAAAAATGTAAGAAAAAAATGGATCTTTCAAATTGTAAGAGTAAGTAACTTAATATCACGGAGGTGTATATTTTAAGTGCAGATAAATCATGGTTTCACAGATCATTTGCCACAATGCTGTTAGGTCATCGCTGTCAGTAACACTCGTTCGATCCCTTCCATTTGTAGAGGTGGATGAAATTATTTCAGCGTGTGCGGCAGCACGATGCAAGCAGAGGGTGGAACATCCAAACGAGCGGATTATACGTTACTAACTTGGAATGCACTCTCTCCATGACTATGAGTTCATGGATAAACACAGAATATATATATATATATATATATATATATATATAGTATATATATATATATCGTATATATATATATATAGTATATATATATATATATATATATATATATACACATATCGTAGATAAAATTATATTATTAGGAAAAATAGAACGATGTCATTCTATTATAGAAAAATAGATTTTTTTTAAGGCGAAGTAAAATAATTTTTTTAGCATTATATATATATATATATATATATAATTATATTATTATATTATATATAAATATATATATTGTTATATAACATAATTATCCTGTTTATATATTAATTTCTTTTCATATTAGAATATAATATTTTTAATTCAATATAAGTAGATACGAGTATATATATATATATATATTTATTTATTATATATGTAATAGCCATTATATATTATATATATAAATATATAAGTTCATAATAGACAATTAAATGTATTCTTACTTAACGTTTTATCAAATATACGTTGAAAGAAGTAAAGCTTATTGGATATAAATAAATTTCGATAAGAAAGACGATTCGTCGTATTACGAAGGACGTAATGATCTCGTAGTGATATCTCCGAGAACGAGAAAGTACGGTATACGGACATCGCGACATTTTCCCTTCGAACGATCGAATCATGAAAAACGGAGAAGATTGGAAAAATGGTGAATTCTATCCTCAGGGACGAACTTAACTCTCGTCCTTGCTTCGATTGATTATCATCGAAGAAATTTGATATTTAACTCTTTCTTTCTCTCTCTCTCTCTCTCTCTCTCTCTCTCTCTCTCTCTACTTATCTATTTATCTATCTATATCTCTATGTCGATGTTTATAATAAATTATTTGTTCATACTAAAGAAAAAAGGGAAAAAGAAAAAATTACAAATAAACATGAAAAAGACAAAGAAAAGAAAAGAAAAACAAATAGTTAAAAAAATCGACGAGAAAGACGAGCATATAGATATCATGATCGAGGAACAAAACAATAATACTTCGAACAATGTCTAAAACGTTGAGGATACTATTTCATTCGCAGCGGCACGAATATCGACGTAGGATGTCATGTATATATTTTATTTCTATTCTTTCGTACACGTTTTAAACATTAATCTCTGAATTGTTTCAATCGAGAACGTATGTACGTAAGTACTTACATATATATGTGTAGAAAGAGAGGGGGAAAAAGAGAGAGAGAGAGAGAGAGAGAGAGAGAGAGAGAGAGAGAGATTGAGAAAGAATGAGAGAGAGAGAGTAAAAAGGGGAAAAAGACCCTAACTGACTTACCAAAATTCTAGTTATTTTTTTTCAAATACGTATTAAATTTGCAATGCACGTAGTTACTATAAAATATCTCAATATTGATTTCAGAGAGCTGATTCATTTTTTCGTAACAGTTCGTCACGTCTGCTTCGTGCAACTATCTACGATATGTACCACCGAATCACATATTTACTATATAGGTATATATATATGTATATATATATATATATATATATATATACACATAGATAGACACACATGCATATATTGTAAGCTGTGAAAACGATGGTCCGATAACATCGGATATTCATGAAAATTACCTGACAACCGTCAAACTCCATTGACATTCGTCAAATAGAAAAAAGGAATTTTTATATACTCATATATATATACTATATACATATATATATATATATATATATATATATATATATATATTTACACATATATATTTCGCATTGTCACGATTTACGCTTGACTGGATCAAATCATATCAAGGTTCGATACATTTTTCACTAGATATTTTATACAAGATAGAGAGAGAGAGGGAAAGAGAGAGAGTACATATTCACCCCATATTATTCACCGTTAACCTTTTCATATACATATAAGCTCTATACAATACACACATACACATATATATATATATATATATATATATATATATATATCTGTGTACAGGTATGGTGATGTATATATATATGTTCCAATAGTCTATTGAAATAATTAAATACTTAAACACGGCTCTTCTATTTTCTTTTTTCTTTTTATGTTCAGTCTCTCTCATCAGAATTCATTTACTCATTATGCAGACATTTTATTATTCTCTTCTTATCTCTTTAAAGGTCATCTCAGTTATTCTCTAGGATACATAAAAAGACAAATGATATTAACGTGATATTTATAAACTAAATGCGAACAGGTTTTCGCAATATTTATAATTAGACGAGGCCAACAACTAATTTTTTACTCTTTCCCTTTTTCATTTGTTCAGAGCCAAGCTTATATTTACAATCATCTCGAGCGAACGTCCGTATGGACACTATTATATGAGATTTAAGATAAACGTGCAGAGATTCTTATTAGAATAGATCTTCTTTAAAAAAAAAAAATAAATAAAAGGAAAAAGAAAAAGATACAGAAAAAAACGAAAAGAAACAAAAAAAAAGAAAAAAGAAAAGGAAACTTTCTCTAACGAGTAAAGTTCTATTAACTTCACTTTAGAAAAGTCACGAAAATTTAAGAAATAAATGACATCAAAATTCTATCCATCGTATCATGTTGTAAATACGTGTGTCCATGAGGTAAGAAATTCTATCGTTGAGATCAAAAAATGTTCAGAATCAGAATCAAGCCATTGGTACTTCTCCAACGAAGAGAATTCGACATGGTCGTCTTTCATAGATTTTACACGAATGTGCACTCAACGTGGCACAATGAACACCCGGTGACTAAGCCACGTTTCCGGTTTTTCGAAAGAAATCCTCTACTCACCCCTTGGTAATGCGTTTGTACCAACACAAACTAGAATAGTATATATACATGTGTATATATATATATATATATATATATATATATATATACACACTCATATGTACGTATGCACGTTCACATTTGTTCGTAATCATTCACTCAAAGGACGCTAACATACTATCGATACACCCACCCATCCTACTTATAAATTACTTCACTTTCACCATTACTTTACGATATCGAATCGATAAAATATTAATGCGTGATTTATTACGAATGGTAGTGACTTAAGGTCTGAGGAAGAAAGAAAAAAAAAAAGGAGAAGGAAAAAAATATCGAATGTCGTTCGATCCTTCCAATTACATTTCGATCTAACAATTCGCGGTCTTACTTACTAACACCATCCAACAATTTGCGGTCTCACTTACTATTACGATAAAGACAGTAAGATAGACAGACAGACAAATAGATAGATAGATCGATAGAAAGACAAAAATAGATATATAAAGATTAATAAATAGATAGATAGAAAGAGATAGATATATAAATAAACAGATAGAGAGGGAATGAATAATAGAAAGAGAAAGTAAGAACGTGATTATATATATGTTTCCCTGACAAATAACCGAACACAGCTATTCTGGTTTGGCCCGTTCGCTCGGTTGGGCGTCGCAGGGGTTGAAGAGAGGGTGACTGAAGGGAGTAGGAGGAGAAGGAGCAGAAGGAGAAGAACATAGAGGACGAAGCGTAAGAAGGGTGCGGAACGCAGCCCTTGCAACGGGCTGCGAGTCTTACAGCGTTAATTGCAAGTACTTCCCTCGGGGTACCGCAACCGGTACAACACCCTCTTACACTCACTCTCTTTCTCTCTCTCTCTCTCTCTCTCTCTTTTTCTCTCTTTCTCTCTCTCACTCTCTCTCTTTATCTCTCTTTCTCTCTCTCTCTTACGTATACACTCTCACTCTCTGCGACCAGTCATCCTCCCTCTCTTTCTCAGTTTAAGGGTACGAAGGGATGATTCGCGCACCCCTTTTTCCCTTTTCATGCTCGCCCGGGCCCTTTCATTCCTCGCCGGTGGTTAAAATATTAGGATTTCCCTGAGGTCTCCCAGTCCTCTTTACTTCTTTCCTCCGTGTCCTTCTCTTCCTCATCCCTTACTCCTTTACCCTTCGACGACTCTCCTCGAGAGCTTCGAAGATTTGAATCAAAGGTATTTTCTCTCTCTTTCTCTCTCTCTCTTTATCTCTTTATCTCTCTTTTTATCTCTCTCTCTCTCTCTCTCTCTCTCTCTTTATCTCTCTCTCTCTCTCTCTCACTCTCTCTCTCTTTATCTCTCTCTTTCTCTCTCTATGTCTGTCCTTCTCTCGTATCACGAATCACGTTACTTTTATTCAAATTTCGATCAACATGAATAACGAAGATATAGATAGATAGATAGATAGGTAGATAGGTAGGTAGAGAGAGAGAGAGAGAGAGAGAGAGAGAGAGAGAGAGAGAGAGAGAAGGGAAAAAAGAAAAAAGAAAAAAGAAAAAAGAAAAGATATGAAAAGAATTCTCTCGGCTTTTCACGTAATTTGCATTTTGAGTTCAATATTCCACGCGATGAAAATAATTCACTGTTCATAAATCAGACGCATAATATCGTTGCAGCGAGGTAAAGGTACCGTTATCTTCTCATCCTTCTTGATCCTCCGGAAAATGGTCTCTCTCTCTCTCTCTCTCTCTCTCTCTTTTTCTATCGTCCTTTCTCTCTTTCTCTTCTTTTTCGTTTTCTCTCTTCTTAGAATCTAAAGCGAAACTTACGCCGTTCAAGGGTGACTCTCAACCATAAGGAAGGGAGATTGGGGTTCTCACAGATAAAGCGAAATAAATAGACAAAGAAAGAAATGAAAAAAGAGAAAGAGAAAGAAAAAGAGAAAGAAAAAGAGAAGAAAGAGAGAGATAGAAAAATAGAAGGAAAATGAGAGAAAAAGAGAGAGAAAAAAGATTTTGTCATTGGTTAGTAAGAGATAAAGATACGCGAACGGTGGTTGGTTATGGTGATGCACGGTACCAAGTCACTTTCATGTCGAGGGTTCGCGTTTTTCTTCCGTATACTCATGGGTTCTCGCGCTTGCGTATCCACGATTATTAAAGCCTTTACGTGCGAGGTTGGTGTGGGCTCGGCATGAGTAAAAGGGTGCGTTGAATCGGGTGTTATTGCTCGTTAGTCCCCCGGAGAACGCGGCAACGTGACCGAGAAATTGATGAGAACGTGGAGTTTGTGAAGTAGGAAGAGATATAAACGTTTACCTACGATCTAACCCTCCTCAATCTCCACTCTCCTCTTCCCTCCGTTCTCCTATAAGTGCAAATATAATGTATTAGGTATTTGATAAATTAAGATTAAGATTAATTGAACGCACATGAATATTTTTTGTTTTCCATTTATGGAAACAGAATGATTAAATATATACTTTTTTGTATGTCGAAAAATAGTAATAAAAAAAAAAAAAAAAAAACACGACACTCATATATGTTTATATTAAATGTACAAATATGTGTGCCATCAATGTTAATAATATCTGTACATAAGTATTGATTAGTTTAACATTTGATTTAATATTCGTTTAAATACTTTCCTTATTTGAATCGATTTTTTGAAATGAAACGAATGACATTTTCGTCGAATTAAATGTCATCGATATTGATAATACTAATAGATATTAATTAGATAATAATGTTCCTTTAAATACACATTATTATTCGAATCAATTTCGTGCAAAAATGATAAGACAAAAATTTTTAATGAAACATTAGCGCTATCGATATTAATAATATACGTATATCGATAAGTGTTGATTTAATTGAATATCAAAAATATTTTATTAAAATGAGACAATTTTCTTCTACTTTCTATCGAATAAGGAATGACGATCAACATTAAAAAATAATTGTAAGTAGAATCACAGTACTAATTATTTACGAATTCGACGGTCTCGAACTTCGTACTTTAAGGGTACGACTTCATTATCTCCCATGGGAGCAACTGTGACAGACCCCTCTTAACAGGACACCCGTTGCTTGGCACGCGTATACATCTACGTACATATAGTCATGTATATACCTATACATATATATATATATAACCCATACATACGTATATCTATAACCCTAATAGAGAGATCGCACTTAGAGGCGCGTAAATCAGAGTGCATTATAAATGCCACGAAAATTATGCGTTTGGCCGATTAGGGTAGGCATTATGTGGATGAACGAATATATATGAAAGGTTTATCCAATCACGTCACAGTCTGAATCCACTTTAATACAAAGCAATTTAACTCACGCGTATTGCGAAACGCTTGTTAAATTGTAGGTAAAAATTTCGAATGAACAAATTTGTGAGTTGTATAGCAATTCTTTTTCTTTTTTTTTTTTTATCCCTTACGAGAATCTATCTTTTCTTTTCTTTTTCATTCCGATTCTTTCTTGTTTCTTTTCTTTTCTTTTCTTTTTTTTTTGTTTCAATCTCCTTCTCTCCACCTTCTTCTTCTCTTTCTTATCGAGAAAAAAAGAAAAGATAAAGACTTATTTCGACGTGGCAAATTTATAGTGTGAGTGCTATGTGTATATATACATATACATATATATGTACGTTCGGATGGACTAACAGAAGGACCGATGAATACGAAGCTCGTCAAAAAGAATTCGGAGGAGAAAAGATGAGAGGACCGAGGAGGCCAGAAGGAAAGCTCTGCAAAAGCTTGGTAAAGGGACGTCGAGTGTCTGACAGCGTTTCTACAGTCTGTGTGTTAACACTTCGCGCCTCCCTTTTACGTATTACCACCCCTTTCTCCTCACCCCATTCTTTTTCTACTCATCCTTCTTCTCTTCCTTCTTCTTCTTCTTCTTCTTCCCTTCCTCCTCTCTTTCGCCTCATCCCTCACCCGACCACCCCTTCTACCCCACGTTCCCCTTCCTTATTCCATCCCATCGTCAAGTCCCTCAACGCACTCAAGAGAGAACTTTCGGGAAGGGAACAACTTACGCATCTGAGTCTCGTGAAATAGCCAAATATATATATATATATATATATTGTATGTATGTATGTATGGCCGTGTATATGTGTGTGTGTATATGTATGCATGTATGTATATCGGGCCGGTGAAATCTCGCAAGGGGGATACAAATCGGCCCTGTTTAAATGAAAAAAGTTTCGGGCATTTTTCTGAAAAATGCGAGAACGCGTCGTTTGATCCCCTCGAAGAAAAAGTAGAGTAGATAACAATAGTGAAAGGGAGAAAAAGAGAGACAGAGAGAAAGAGAGACAGAGAGAAAGAGAGAGAGAGAAGTAAATTAGTACTTTCAAGAGCTACTCAAGCATGTGATTACTTTTTCGTCAAATCTTCAAAGAATGAGTTGAACTGCTCCAAAACAAGGTCGAAGATATTTTAAATATATATGTATATATATATACAAGCGTGTGTGTGTGTGTATCTACATTGAAAAATTGGAATATCTTGTGAGGGACTGAAACTATTAAAAAAATTTTTTCATAGAATTGTTTGACATGAGAGTACATAACATAATGTACCAATTTTTTTTATAAGTAATGGGAGGAATTTCAAAGGCGAATTCGTTTATTTAAATATAATTATATATTTTTCTTTTCACAGATCGCTGGCATTTATCGAGACAAATTCAACGACGTATCATATGATATCATTAACAATATAATAAAAATATTATGAATTACATTATAAATTTATGTGTTCTAAAGAACATAATCCTGTGTTACTGGTTGCAGGCTGATAGACTGCATCATCAAACTTCTTACGAAATTAATTATGTTTTCTTAGGTCAATAGTTATAGAAAGAAGATAAGAAGTTCGTTCTTCATTTACAAAATGTTATTGTATTAAATGGTATTATATTGTATTTTAATATTTCATCTTTTATTATATTGTATTATATTAAAGTGCAATTTCTATGATAAAATAAAAATTTTTATAATTATCAAATACAAGGTATTTATAATGTACTATAGAAATTAAAGAAAATAAAAATGATTTATGTAAAAAGGATTATATAAAAAGAATTTATTCTTCTCACTCAAAAAATCAGTTTTTCTATATCAAATTTTTGATAAAACGAAAAATTAACTCGCAAATCTAGTATTGTATCAAGATCACATGATGAATGAAGAGGTGGCGAAAACATGCCATCTCCAGGTAAATTATTCTTTCCTCTTCAAAAATTCAAATTCTAGAGAGCACGGACAATTTCCTTGCAAATTGAGTTTTGTATCAGGATCACATGACGTATGAAGAGGTACCACTCAAGTCCATGCCACCTCCAGGTAAGTCATTGTTTCCTGTTAAAAAATTCAGATTTATGACAAAGCAAAAAATTTTATCGTAATTAGAACTTTGCATACTTTTTATCATTCTGAAATTTTATTAATTTTTTCTGATCATTTATCCTGGCTTCTTTAAAATATTGTATAAAGATCAATTTGATTTAAGGAAAATAATGGATGGATTTAAAAAAGAACTCATTTTTGTTCACAATAAACATTTATTTTCATTGTAATTATTTATACGTAGAAAACACAATATCTTTTTCTTATTATGTGTATATTTATTTAATAATATAAATTACGACGTCATATAATACAATATTAAAAAATTTGAATCCATTTTGTATGATATAAGGCATAATATATAGGTATAAATATATGCACATGTATACAGTGCAGTTTATTTTAATCGATTCAAGAAATTAAAATCATTAACTATTATATAATAGAAAATATATGTGTTATTAACTTCGAAAACTTTGAAAGAAGTCGCGAAGAATTTGAAATATTTTTTTCCTGAAATAATATTTTAATTAACAAGATCGACTAACGTACTATGCAAGAAAATAAAAGCGAATAAAAGAAAAAAAATATAATATTTAACAAACGTTCCGATAATAAAAAAAGAAATTACTATTTAAAATCAGTTAAACAATATACTATTCAATATGACGCCTCGAAGTTTGATTCACGGAATTAAAGGAATCGTCGATCTCGCGCAATCGATTCCGCATCCTACTGTAAAACATTCCGCAGGGAACGAATACGGAAATTCTCACACGGCGCACCGATTGGCATAAAAATACGCAGGGAGAACGGCGAGAATAGCGCGAAAGAACGTTAGCTCTCGTCGAATAAAACGTTGTTCTTCATCCATGAGAAAGCTTTATCGATCGCTTTCAACGTTAAAAAATTCTTGAAAGCAAAAAAGAAAAGAAAGAAAAAGAGAGAGAGACAGAAATAAAGGAAAAAAGAGGGAAAAGAAAAGAGAAAATAAAAAGGAGAAACTTGGTGACACGAGGAAAAAACCAAAAAAAAGAAGAAAAAATACAAAAAACCATTGGACACTCGTCGATTGTTCATTAACCACCCTGTGCTTGTCCTGTTATTTTAATTGTCTACTAGATTTGATGAAGATATGATCGACGGACGGACCTTTTATACAATATATAAATACAAATCTTAATGAAACTAGCAGCTTTTTTTTTTTCTTTCTTTTTTATTGTGTTTGTTCTTTGTTTTTTTTTTACAAAACAAAAAAAAACAAATAAACAATATACGCACACACAAACACGCGCACGAAGAGTTAGTTTAGAAACGATAGAGAAGGAAATAGCGTAATACATGCAACCCCCCCCCCCCAATCGTATCCGTAAAACGTAGATTTAAGCATCAACGCGAAGGCGAAGTGCTAACATCAAACTTTGTTTGCCCTTAGTCGAATGCATCAATCTCGAATGCAACTCACGAGTTCGCTTCGGTGCGAGACTGCTTGTTCGTAAAGAGTACATAAGAGGAACAAAGATAAATAGATATAGAGAGAAATAGATGGAAAAAAAGAGAGAGAGAGAGAGAGAGAGAGAGAGAAAGAGAGAGAGGGAGGGAGGAAGTTAACTGCATCGTACGACGAGTGCAACGCGTGCAGTTCCATCTTGGAGTGCAACGCATGCATCCCTATCGACGAGAACGACAAGTACCGAATCGTACACGTCGAATATATACTGGTATGTGTGTATATGTGTGTATGTGTTCGATGAATGCCATGGACGATTTCAATGAAGCAAACTCGAAGGCATAATGCGGGGAACATCGAGTGAGAGAGAGAGAGAGAGAGAGAGAGAGAGAGGCAGGGAGGAAGAAAGAGAAAGAGAGAGAGAGGGAAAGTCTACCGTATTCTGTGAAAAACGAAAAAATAGAAAAAGAAAGAGATAGAGAGAGAAAGAGAGAAAGAGAGAGAGAGAGAAGGAATGAAAAATAATTATTAATAGACTTTCAATGAAAAAAAAAAAAAAAAATAAAAATGAAACAACCAAAAAAAACAAAAAAGAATATAACTCACTGTGATAGTGAATGTTGTATTTAAAACGTAGTCTTATTTGAATAGCTGCATTATCGATCGAAAAGTCAATTAGAGGCAGATGAAAATCGTTCCGTATTGTTTTCTTTTTTTTCGCTTTTGTTTCTTTTTTCTTTAATTAATACCAAACGATTATGATAAATAAGAAAATTTGTTGGGGTGGATTTTTAATGAGATGAAAGATGAAAGGTTGGTAAGTATTCTCTCTCTCTCTCTCTCTCTCTCTCTCTCTCTCTCTCTTTCTCTCAGATGGATTCATGAAGATTCCTGCGTGCACTTTCCCGTACGCGCGCGCGTTCTCTCTCTCTCTCTTTCTCTCTTTCGACGTCGGTACGACCTCAGCATGATGGGGTGCAACGGCCTTTAAATCCCGGCGATTTAATCACCGTCGAGTTCCAAGGACGCGACTATGACTTTTACGTTAAACTTCTCACTTTCCTGGTGACAACGATTGGGGGAACATAATCCGGTGTTACCTGACAGCATGGACAAACCGTTCTTTTTGAAAGAAAAAAAGAGATTTCACATTTCGCCCTTTAAATCTTAATTATCCGAGAAAAAGAGAAAGGGAGAGAAAGAGATAGATATAGAAAAAGAGTGAGAGAGAGAGAGAGAGAGAGAGAAAGAAATAGATATAGAGAAAGACAAAGAAAAAGAAAGACAACACTCGACAAGTTCGAGTTTTTAAATAAAATCGATTTAAACTCAACCGTTTGCTCTATTTTAAAACTAACAAGAGAGAGAGAGAGAAAGAGAGAGAGAGAGAGAAAAGAGAGAAGAGAGACTCTTATACTTGACATGTTCGAGTTGCTAAAGACAACAAATCGATTTGAACAATACCTTTTAAAACTGATGAGAATGATAGAGAGAAAGAGAAGAGAGAGAGAGAGAGAGAGAGAGAGAGAGAGAGACAGAGAGAGACAGAGAAAGAAAGAGAGACAGAGACTTATACTTGACAAGTTCAAATTATTGAAGACAACAAATCGATTTAAACAAAACCTTTGTTCTCTTTTAAAATTAAGAGAAAGAGAGAGAGGATGAGAGAAACACTTATACTTGACAATTCTGATTAGTTAAAGACAATAAATTGATTTTAACAATGTTTTCCTTCGATAGACAAAGATAAATAGATAGAGAGAGAGATAGAGATAGATAAATTTCTATCTATCCAGATAGATATCTATCTAAATTCATAGAGAGACAGAGAAAGATAAAGAGAGAGAGAGAGAAAGAGAGAGAGAGAGAACGGAAGAGAAAGAAATAAAAAGAGTTATACTTAACAAGTTCGAGTTGTTAAAGGCAATATATCGAATAGAAGAAAACCTTTGTTTCCTTTTGAAATTGACGAGAGAGAGAGAGATAGAGAGAGAAAAAGACAAAGAGAGAGAGATAGAGAAAGAGACAAAGAGAGAGAAAGAGAGAGAGATATAAAGATAAAATATATGTCAGTTAAATGAGACAATCAATGAATACATGAATGAAAGGAACATGTTAAAACTCAAATGCGTAACTTGGGAAAGAAAATCCGATATTACAATTCCCGTATTACGGTAATATTCCGAGAGCTTGTTAACCGGCAGAGCCAGAGTTCTCGTTCGTATTTATGAAGATAACTCGGTCGCGAATCCTGCGCGAGACAGCAAAGGGACGATGGGGAGACAATTAATTGGCTGTAGTTGAAGCGTCCAAAGCTGAACGCGTAGCACCCTATACTACCATCTACGCGTCCTAAGCGAGACTTTCCAGACTTGTATTTCCACAGAGAGAAAGGTCGAAGTTAATCCTTTCAACCGATGGAGTGACACACCAATGTGTAGATGCGGTATATGCTAATAGCGATCTCGTCTTCTTTGTATGCACAATCTTTCATCTCCAGGTGAAATGTCAAGTATGTAATGTATTTTTTATATATATATATATATATATATATATATGTTGTTTCATATATATATATATATATATATATATATATATATATATATATATATATATAGATTGTTCGAAAAGTAGTTATGTTTCTTTCTCAACAAAAGCATTAGTTGTATATTTAAGCAGCTAACTTCATTCTAAACTGTATTGTAATTATATATTTTGAAAGCTAATATTTGAAGACGTATTTGTAAATAATTTTATTTGATTCTATACAATTGTTTTTTTGTTGGTGTCCTATTAAATATGGAGAATTAAAAGCGATATTTTCGCCATATTTTCTATATATATTTTATATATGTGATATATATATATGTATATATATATATATATATATATATATATATATATGTATATAATGTATTTTTGTACATGAACGCATTAAGGTACGGGTAAAACGTTTTACGGAAAATTTACTCTATGTAAATATGATGGCGAGGTACTTTTAATGTGAATACAAATGAGAATGATATTCACTATATGTATAAAAATAAAAGCAAGTATTAACTAAACACATACTCTATGTTTCTCTCCGTATGTATATGCGTGTACGAAAATTTAAATATTTTATATTTTATGTGTTTATTAAGTATTTTTTTTCGTTTATTTTATTTATCTCGTTGTTTTTTTTTTTTATTATTATCATTTCTATATAAACTTTAACATATAAAGTAATATCTACTTGTATAAAAGTAGACATTTTTATCAAGTAAATTTCTTCATTTTCCTCTAGAAGCACTTTACTTTTCGAAATAATACCATATCAGTACACGTAAAAGTACCAAAGAAAAAAAAAAAAAGAAAGGAAAAAAATAAAAAAGAAAGTCAAATATTTTATGTTCATTTAATATCATGATATGAATTTTCAAATATAAAAGATCTGTACAAAGTATTATACTTTAACACGTACTTGTGAACAATAAGATATCTCGTTTCATACACCAATCCCTTCGATATGTTAATATTTGATAAATGATTATATTCTTTTATCATATATAATCGTTACATCATATATAATCGGTGTAGACTTATTTCACATTATTTTCTACCATCGATCATTATCAATATGTCAAAAAACTTTCGATCATATAACAGGTACTTGATATATGCGATAAATTTGCCGCCATTTAGCCAATATTCGAGTGTCACAATGGAGGACAACGCGCGAACATAGAAATACGCGGGAGCTATTATTATACATCGAGTTTACCATGCAACATAGACGCGCGTATTTATGTACATATATATATATATATATACATATACATATATATATATATATTTATGTACATATATATATATCATGTATATATATATATATATATATATATATACATGATATATATATATATGTATATATGAATATATATCTGTATATGTATAATATCAATTTATATGTGTGAGTGTGTGTGTGTTTGTGTGTATACATACTACATTCTTCTTGTGAGCGAGTTCAAAGCGTTGAAAGTGTTAATACTCGACGCGATAGCTTGCCTATTTCCCGAAGACAATGGATTATGTCGTACCTCTGAGAGAGGCACAGCATTCACTATATTGAAAATTTTGCTGGGAACGTTGCCCGATCGATCCGAACCACTTTACAGTGTCGACGATGGACGTTTTCAAAGTGGACGAAACCTTACGAACTATTTGAAGAGAACGATGGATCGTGATCAATATCTAACGTTCGATGTTACTAGTAACTGAAATTGAGATAGAGAGAGAAAGAGAGAGAGAGAGAGAGAGAGAGAAAGAGAGAGAGAGAAAGAGAGAGAGAGAGAGAGATAGTTGCTTGTTCCTTTGGAAGACAATTCATCTCAATGGCGAGGACATAATGTCTTTACCTCACCGATCTATTCGCCTGATTTAATCATTCTTGTTAGAGATCGACGAAGAACACACACGATATTCTCTCTCTCTCACTCTTTCTCTCTCTCTCTCTCTCTCTCTCTCTCTCTATCTATCTATCTATTTATCTATCTCTATCTCTCTCTATATATCTGTTTACCCATCTCTCTTTCTCTCTCTCTCTCTCTCTCTCCTTCTCTCTTTCACGTTTCTCAATCTCGGGACACTCGGGTAAACGCATGCGCGAAACATAGTTTACACGTACATACTTCCATTCATCTCTAATGCCTCGGGCACCCCCTACTGTTTACCAATTTATTTTCCTCCCTTGTTCAAGGTTTCCATGGGAAACTGAACGGAACGGATCTATTTGCGAAAACGTATGTACGTATGTACACGTACGTAGGTATCTCTCAATTGGAAGATCTTGTCTATCTTTTCCGTTTCCCATTTTCCTCTTTCTTTCTCTTTCCATCTCTCTCATTTCCTTTATTTCACAAATAAACGAGAAACAAAGAAAAAAAGGGAAACATCGTGCGTTAAATCTAAAGATAATTATCACCTATCTTACGTATGTACATATCAGATAATTTATCCTTTATTCCGTTAGAACCGTCAGAAAAAAAATTTCATTAATGAAAATCTACTTAGTCGTTATCGCGGGATTGATGGTAGTTCATCGTTCGTCGTAAATATAATTAACTTTTCGTAAGATTTAATGGTTTTAACATTTCGTATATCGTTTCAATGATCTCCTTTCGAAATCGTTTAATTGTCGATATCTAAAAGTCCTTATAATCATAATGGATGTTGGAATAAATTTTAAATGAAAAAAGGAAAAAAAAATTAAAAACCAAAAAAAAGATAGAAAAAAAGTAAAAGAAAAAAAAAAAGAAAAAAAAAATAACAGAAAACTAAGTTCGCGCTCTATAAAGAAGCCATGTTCCGTTCCCAGGAGCTTTCCGGTGTCAGACGTTTCCTGTGTTCCTTTCTGCTCCTCTATATACCTATCGATCCTCGGTTTGTACCCTCCTCTTTGTGCCACCGACTCTCTCTCTCTCTTTCTCTCTGTCTCTTTCTTTCTTTCTCTCTTACTCATTCGTTCTGTCTTTCTCTGTCCCTCTTATCCTCTCCCTTCATCGTATCGTCATGTTCTCTCTCTCTCTCTCTCTCTCTCTCACGTTCGGCCTCTCTCTCCTTCCTCTCTCTCGCACCCATTTCTAGCCCTCAATCTATCTTTCTTCGTTCCTCTATCCCTTCCTACCACCTACCTATCCACGTACCTATCTACCTACCTTCCTACCTTTCCCTCCGCCCCTCTCGTTGATCTATATTGCATTCGTACTCTCTCTCTCTCTCTCTCTCTCTCTCTTTCGCCGTCTCTCCTTCCATCTTTCTTACTCCCCCCACTCCACTATCCACCCCCACTTCACCCCCAACCAACGAGAATGTCCTCGGAACTTAAGCTATCGCGTGGAGGGTAATTTTCCTCGCATATTTATACGCACGTCTCATCGAGAAAAGTAGCTCCGTTAAATGATCATCCTCCTCTTTCTTCCTCGTCGTCGTCTACGTGTTTAACTGCATTTAATGAATTCATATATTGTCAGAAGGAACGTGAATTAATCATTTACGTCAATTTTTTTTGACTATAAATCGTATGCCTTTCGCGATCATCTTTCTTTCTTTCTTCCTTTTTTTTCTTTTTAATTTCTTTATGTTTCTTTTCTTTTCTCTTTATCCTTTCATAACAACATCGCTTTCTCGTTTTCAGAATCATTTACCCTAAATCGTGAGTCCGAGATTACTTTTTTCTTTTTCCTTTTTTTTTTTTTTTACATTTTAATCGTAGCAATATTAACCAATATGATATCAGTTTGCTCGTAATAATTTATATTGGTGAACGATTAACCGTTAGGTATCCATAACTATGACTAGCACGTTTAACTGTACCATCTAATCCCTATAATCCTATCGGTGAATATTACATGATCCCTCGTTGAACTCCTCGCCGCAACGATATGAAAATTTTCTTAACTTCTCGTATATAATTCGCGGATGCTTTTAATCTATGATTTATATGATAATTTTGCAGAATTTCAATCGTGATACAGACGATATTTATGCGAAATTCATAACTAGAACGGAATTATTTCAGTTTTTATTTCGCATTCCATAACGTGAATGGATTTTACAAGGTCGTCTATTTATATAATCCTTTGAAAAGAAATTTTCTAAATAAATATAAAAAAATATATATATAATAAATATATATATGTACGTATACAATACAAATATTCCGTATATAATACAAATTTGATCAAGTTCACCACAAGATCGCTAAAAAGGCACTTTATATCTACAAGTTGTCCCCGTTTATCTCAAAAAATGAATTTGACTTTAAAATAAATTTTAATAAATTTTAAAGTCAAATTCATTTTTTCTCATTTCTTTTTTTTTTTTTTAATGAAACAATATATTTTCACAGTTCGATGACATTTTTAAAGTAAGAGAATTCAACGACGCGCCGCCCTATAAGACTCCATTTTTATTATAAATTACATTATAAATTTTTGAATTTGCTAAGAAGTATAATACTGATTATCGATTGTTAAATTGCACGTTTGTTTCTTACGAAACAAACTTCATTTACGATAGTACAACAGTTACAAGTCGATAATTCGTTAAGCATACGTGAAGATACAATGAAAATTCGGTCGTAAAAGAAAAGAAATTTTTTTAATAGCTCCCAAATCGATCACAAGATATTCCAATTTTTCGAGATAACGTGAACACCCTGTATATACCGCATGTACTTTTTTCTTTCTTTCTTTTAACGTCCAATACCAATGTAATACCCTTTCAACGAAATTTTCTTCCGTCCGATTGTTTTATTCGTTTCTATTTTATTTAAGCTAAGGTTTAAGATAATCTGAAATAAATGAAGTACCAACTCGGATGTAACAGACAACGAAGGGGGAACAAACAAAAGAGAAAAAAAAAAAGAGAAAAAAAAATGGACATAATTGTCCTTCTTCGTTTTGTTCTCGTGCGATACCTTAAGAATTTTTTAATACGTACCAATGAGTACAATTTTCAAAGGAACGAATTCAAAAGAATTTATATTATCGATCGTAAGGAAAATTACTTTAGCGATTTCAAAGAGACAAAAAGATTTTTTTTTTCTTTTCTCTTTTCTTTTTTTTTCTTTACAATATTAAATAAATTAAATCGGTCGAAACAGTAAATTCGTAAGGATCGAATGAATTGTTTTAATTAGACGTGTTTTTGGAATAGAATATTCTTATGCGTGGTCTCGTTTTTTCTTTCTTTTTTGTTTTTTACTTTGTCTTGCCATAAAGCATTAACTTTCTGAAACGTATCTTTTTTTCCCCATTGTTTCATCTTCTTCTCAGTGTTTTTTTATCTAAGCACAGTGATTTGTCTCTGCGCTTAGGTCGACTACTTTTTCCCGTCTCACGCGATCTCACATTACCGAGGGATATTCGCACAGTAATATCATGCAATTTTCTTACTATCCAAAAAAGGGAGAGAGAGAGAGAGAAATAGAGTGAGAAAAAGTGAGAGATAGGAGAGAGACAGAGGGAGGGAGAGAGAGAAAAAAAGAGAGTGAGAAAAAGTAAGAGACAAGAGAGAGAGAGAGAGAGAGAGAGAGAGAGAAAATGAGAAAAAATGTGAGAGAGAAAGAGAGAAAGAGAATGAGAAAAAATGAGACAAAAGAAAAATAGAGAAAGAGATAGAGAGAGAGAAAGAGTGAGAGAAAAGTGAGAGAAAAGTGAGAGAAAGAGAGATGATCCTCGTTTCATAATTTTAAGCAATGTATCTATGTACTGGATGATTCTAGACAGTGGGGAAAAAAATATATGATGCTCAAGATTTTATTATGAAATAGGTCGTACGTATGTACGTATGTAGCTATGTATATACTTACGTATATATATACATACATAAATACGTGATAAAAATAATAAATTGCAGAATCATGAGTGCTTGGAAAAAATCTCACGGTTCGTGTTACGGGACAACTATCACGGGAAGAGAAATAAAAACATTTCGTTTGACATACATAGATGGGTATAACGTATGAAACGTTTTCATTAAAGTTAAATTCGCTCAAATTTATCGATCATCTACACTGAAGGTAACTAACCGTCCAGCTAGCGTCATCGATTTTCGCAGTGCGTAATTTTGCGATATATGTATACATATGTTTCTGTGTGTATGTGTGTGCGTCCACGTGTATATATATATTATAAATGTTTATAAGACATACGCAAAATATATGTATAAAATATTTACGTATTATTAAAACAATATGAGGAAGCAAAAAAAAAATATATTTATATATATATATATATATATATATATATATATATATATATATAATTTTATTTTCGTTTCATAATTAATATTAATCAGATAAATGACAATTCCTTCTGATTTCTTTATTTTTTTTTTTACTTTTTACCAAATACAAAATCAATCGATTTTTTTCGAATAAATTTCAATATTAATACAAAATACAAAATACAAAATACATTAATACAAAATTTAATTAATACGCATAAACGTGGATATTAACTAATATTTATCGAATTCTCGATTTTATTCTCATTGTATAATTAACATTAATCACATAAATAACAAGAATACAAAACCGATCGAATTTTCTCTCTCCAAAAAAAAATCATCATGAATGAACATCAATAAATATGTCTATTTATATCTACGTGAATACGTAAATAATAATAATAATAATTTGATAAATTTCAAATTAACGATTACATTATCGTTTTATAATTAACATTAATTATGTATATAATTAAGAAGAAAAAATAAAAAACCAATCGGTTTATCTCCTCCCATCAAAAAAAGAGTCATCATGAACATTAATAAATATGTCTGCGTGTATCTATGTACTTATCAAATAAATTATTACATTATCGTTTTATAATTAATGTTAATTATATAAATAATTACTATCACATATACATATATACATACGCAAATATTGAAAACGAGACTAATCAATATTTTTCTGCAAAAAAAAAAAATAAATAAATAAAAGATAAAAAGAAAAACATCAACATCATCCAATATTCCAACAAAATGTAATCGGAATTGAATTAACGCATCACTTCCCCTTTCCTGCCAACTCTCCCTTCCCTCTCTCTCTCTCTCTCTTTTTCTCTATGAACACCACAGACACGAACCAGAAAAAGTTAGGCTCGTACCGACGCTGTGGTCGAAACCACCCCCGTCAGACGGCTCCAACACCGGCCGAGAAGAGTCTTTCCGCCACGTTTTCCAAAGCCGGGTCGTCTGACTCCCTACCGAAGGCTGCTGCTGCGCTCGCGTGGCGCGCGCCAGAGAGGGTGAAATACGTATGCAAGAAAGAAATAGAGAATATTAAAGAGAGAGAGAGAGAGAGAGAGAGAGAGAGAGAGAGAGAGAGAGAGAGAGGAAAAGAGAGGGAGAAAGAGAGAGGGAAAGAAAGAGAGAGGAGGAGGAAAAGGAAAGAGAGAGAGAGAGAGGGAAAGAAACTGAATCTCGTGGGGGGGCGTGGGGGTGCGCGCGCAGGCAGCCCTTCTATAGCAAACACGTAATCGAACTGGGAGCGCCGTGCTTCGTCGTCGGCTCTGTCATCCGCGTACACGACAGGGCTGGATCCCTGACGAGAAACGAGTTAACAAAAAAAGAATAGTAAAAAAGGGAAGAGAAAAGGAAGAAAGAAATAAGGAAGGAAGGAAGGAAGGAAGGAAGGAAGGAAGGAAGGAAGGAAAGAAGGAAGGAAGGAAGGAAGGAAGGAAGGAAGAAGAAAACAGTGAAGAGGAAAAGTGAAAAAAGGAAGAGAGGATCAAAAAAAAAAAGAAAAGAGGAAAAAGAAAGAAGGATTATTACACGAAAGATCGGACAAAGTGAAGAAGATAAACAGAGAGGGATAGAAAAGAATAGAGGGGAAATTGGTCAGAAGGAATATAAAAAAAAGGAAAAAAAAAGAGAAAGGGAATATTGAGAACAAAAGAAGAAGAAGAAGAAGAAGAAGAAGAAGGTGAGGAAGAAGAGAAAGACAAAATTAACGATCTAATCATAATCTAATTCGTAATCTATCATTTGGCTTGATTCTTCGGCTTGGCGTTGGCGAGGCGTAAACTTCATGAGGAGTAACATGTCAGGGAGGAATAGACTAGGTTCTATGTTCTATTACAAAGAGGAAGAGGACCGTCCTACTATTGCTACTACTATTACTACTACTACTACTACTACTACTACTATTATTACTACTGGTTACTACTAGAGAATTTAGTGATTATCGTGATCGGTGGTGGCAGTGGCTAGTGCCGCGTCGTAGAGAGTGAGAAAGAGAGAGAAAGAAAGAGAGAGAGAGAGGGAGAGAGAGAGAGAACGGTGCCGTGTCTCGTGCTGCAGGTGCTCTCTCGTGTTTGCTCCTGACTGTGCTTGTTGGTTGGTTTACGTGTATGAGTACGCACAGGATGGATGGAGGAAGAAAAGGGTGAGGAGGGACGACGGTCGAAGTAAACGAAGGTTATATCGCGAGTGTGTATAACGTGTATACCGTTTTCTCTTCTTTATATAGATTTTCTTTCCGTAATTTGTCCTTTTCTTTTTCTTTCTATCTTCTTTTTTTTTCCTTTTTTTCCCAGTTTTTTCTCCATCTCTCTTACTCACCTTTTCTCCGTCCATTTAATACGAAAGATTTCTTCGAGATAGAAAGAAATAAAGAAATAAATAAATAAGGAAAAGAGGAAAAAAATATAAGTAAATAAATTGATTAATTAATGAATGAATGAATTAATTAATTAACTCAGACAAATATCGAAGATTATTATAAAAATAGATATTTAAAGGTATAACGTCTCCGTAACGATATTCTCGATTATTTCGAGAAATCGTTGTCGTCGTCGTTATTAATTCGTCGTCGTCATCATCGTCGCCGTCGTCGTCGTCGTCGTCGTCGTTCGATTCGATTCGATCGTCCAAGTCTGAAATATCCAGGACGATTCGTGCGAGAAATAAATACGTTAACGTTACCCTGGTGCTAAATAACAATGGCGTCGAAGGTGACTTCGTCCAGGGAATATCATTTCGTAAGAGACGTTATTATTGAATTCGTTAAAACACGTCGCGCATCGAAATTATTATCGTCAACGTCTAAGTTGCCGTCAACGTTTACGTTTACGTCTACGTCGCCGTCTACGTCGTTTACGTTAACGTCTACGTCATCTACGTCATCTACGTCGTCTACGTCGCCGTTGTCCACGTCGTCGTCCTCGTCCTCCTCGTCGTCGTCGTCATTGTCGTCGTCGTCGTTATCGTCATCCTCGTTCACGTGAGAAGAAGAAGAAGAAGAAGAAGAAGAAGAAGAAGAAAAAGAAAAAGAAGGAGGAAGAAGAAAAATAAGAAGAAAAAAAGTTGACGAAGAAAAGAAAAAAGTGGAAAAAGAGAAAAAGGAAGAGGAGGAAGAGAAAGAGGAAGAGAAAGAGAAAGAGGAAGAAGAAGAAGACGCGATGTTACCTGTTAGGTGCAGCTACGAGGAGGCGCGACGACGTAGACGACGACGAGGAAGGAAAGAAGTAAATCATCGTCGTGACTCGATCTGATCGACAAAGTTATTTTAACTTTATTTCGTTCATTTTTTGTTACTTTTATTTATCTAATTAATTATTTATTTATTTATTTCATTTTCTTTTCTGTTTATTTATTTATTTATTTATTTTTTTCTTAATTAGTTCGTTTCCCTTCTGATTTTCGTTTTTGTTTTTCTCCCGTTCTTAACATATCTCTAACCAAATTGGCCCAGGAGTCCAAGCCTCCCCCACTCCACCTGAACAATACCCACATTGATCTCATCTCTCGTCAATCTCTTTGCCCTTTCTTCATCTTTCCTACTCGATTATCTTGACTAACACCGAGATATTCTATCTATTCGGGAGGAGAAAGTAAATCTTTAAAGTAAAAAATTTACGACATCTAACCAATAATAAGTGATATATACCTATATGTGTTCTCGAGTTAATAAAAAAAAACGTGTGTGTTAAGTTCGTGCTTAAGGACAAAATCGAGTTCTATTCTATCTTTTTATCTTTCTTCGTTTTTCCTTTTTTCTTTTTTTCTTTCCTTCTTTCTTTCTTTCTTTTTTTCTTTCGGATATGTCGCGCAAGGACGCGATGATTCGATCGGTGCAATCGAGAAAAGGTGCGAGAAAGAAGTGATAGTGAAAGACGTGAAGTGATAAAAAAAAAAGAGGAAGCGTGCGAGAAAGAGAGAGAGAGAGAGAGAGAGAGAGAGAGAGAGAAAGAGAGAGAGAGAAAGAGAGAAAGAAAGGGAGGAAGAAGATAGGCTTAGGAAAGCCGGTGTAGTAAGGATACGAAATCAAGATTCAAAAGGGAACCCGCGAAGTCGCGGGATAAACTATTCAACCTGGCGGACCAAGAAGAAAGTGGTTCGACTGCGATGCAGGGCAAGGAAAGCCCCGTCGGGTCCAACACCCAGGAGACTCATCAGTATGTCGGCCCTTATCGCCTCGAAAAGACCTTGGGTAAAGGGCAGACCGGTAAGTCCCTATGTTCTTTTATGTATATACATATATATCCCTTTCTACCCTGATTTGAGAACGATCCTTTGTACGAAATTATAAAAAAAAAAGTAAATACAAAAAATAAAAGAAAAAAAGAAAAAGAAAGGACAATATTTATTTACATCTCTTTAGTCGAATTTCGACGAAGTTTCTTGGGTTTTTTTTCTTTCTTTCTTTCTTTCTTTCTTTTTTTCTTTTCTTGGAACTCTGAATGACATACAAAGAGAAAGAGAAAGAGAGAGAGAGAGAGAGAGAGAGAGAGAATATTCGACCCTGGAAAGTAGAAAGTGGACCATGTAGATACACGTATCTTATAGACACGATAACTATATATCTATATCTAGTTACTATCTATGTATATATATATATATAACATATATAACAGATATAACATATATATATATATATATATATATATATATATATATATATATATATGTTTTTCCTACGTTAGAGAACGATTCGATGAAATTTCCTAGAAATTTTCAGTTGACAAGTGTTAACGTTGAGAAATCGTATCAACCCTTGAGCGATACGATCGTGACTTCGTCGTTTACACGATGCATTAACACAAACACACACACACACACACACACATACATATATATACACACGAATTGAAGTGCATAGAGTCACGTGTTAGTTATAATTAACGAGCGGTTAGTACCGAATAAATTGAAGTTGTTATCCAACTATGATTGCACTTGTATTTCTCATTTGACTTCAGTAAATATATATATATATATTAAATTTTAAGAGACAACTTTATCGTTTGTAAAATTAATTTTGACATCATTTTTAAATGAGCTTTGATAGTTTATATTGAAGTTTTATACTTTACTAGAAAGTAACCTCGTCTTTATATCGAACGACATTACAACAGGTTTCGATCGTTTCATAAATACATACAAACACATATATACATACACAAAGAGAAAAAAGAGAGAGAGAGAGAGAGAGAGAGAGAGAGAGAGAGAGAGAAAGAGAGAAATAGACTTCACTTAAAGTCTTTTTTACTTTGGTACTTACAATAAGATTAACAACGATTGAATTCGTAGAATTACTAAAAAGAATAAAGAAAAATAATGATAAGTATTCGTTTCAAAATACACAATTGAAAAAACGATGGATCGAATTAATCCGCTCGCTATTTACTTCAATCCTAAAATATCTCTCAAAGACTATTCGCGGGCTTGAGCATACGTTGAAAAAAAAAGAGAGAAAAAAGGAATATAAAAAAAAAAAGCAAAAAAGAAAAAAGGGTGTTAACAATACGTAGATATGTACGCACTCGGGAAATGCTTTTCTCTCATACGTTCCGTTTAATCCTGCATGAAAGATATGTCGTTTGATTTTTTTCTCTTTCTTTTTTTTGCCTTCTATTTTTTTTTTTGTTTTAGAAAACCAATAACAAAATTACGATATTATCTATGGAAATATCGTAACGATCATTCTTTATTCTTTCCGTACTAATCAATAATATTCATTTATGTTGAGACAATTCAACCGTAAAAGATCGAAATTTTTTTTCGATTTTCATCTATATATATATATATATATATATATATATATATATATATATATATATATAGCAATGCAAGGTATTCGATTAATTGGAATAAAAAAATAAAATGTTGATTGCATGTGGAAAAAACTTAGGTTACAATAAGATAATAAACGAATGTTTTATTTTTCATCGATCGATAAACAAATAAACATTTAATTATATATATATATATATATATATATATTTATTTATTATTACATTAATATATTATTAATTATTTATATATATATAATCAATTAAATATTTACAATTAATATTATCATATAAATTATATATATAATTAATTAAATATATATATAATTAATATTATAATATAAATTATATATATATATATATATATATATATATAATTATGAAGTATATAATATTGAAATGGCTTTAGAAAAATTCACATTTCTTTAGGGTTAATTTACGTAATACATATATAGTACGTATATATGTATATACGTGCATATATACACACATACAAAAGCAATCAGCCAGCAGTGTATAAGTCATAATGTATTAATCGTGGCATTCTCTCTTTGTTTTTTTGTTCTAAGGAACAATAGCTAGACCGTATCAAAGAGATACTATATAAGCAAGAATAGTAGTTGACGCCTTTTGATAGTCCTCCGACGCTACATCAAGCAGAGAAATAAACGAAATGGAAGAAAGATCGGGCTTTTTATCGTTGAGATGGAAAATGTTCTACCTATAAAAAAAGAAAAAAAAGAGAAGTACTTTAAAACGTTTTTAATAAAACATTTACGTACGTACAGTTATTACAATAAATATTACTTGAGTAAATATCCATGTATATACTTATATATGTTTACGAAAAAGGAACTAAATAAATCTTGTTGACCTCTATCTACCTCTACGTTCTCTATAAAAGGCGAGAAATAACGAATTTATTGCGACGTTCCAAATATCTAGGAAATAAAAGTGAATCGAGAAGTCATCCCTTTCAAAGATATTCGCTTTTACGATCCCTCTCTCTCTCTCTCTCTCTCTATCTCTATCGATCTATTTCTCTTTTTTTCTCTTTTTCTCTCTTTCCGGCAATTTGAGCAAGATTACGTCAACTTGCGTATCTAGTACGTTTGAGGAAGTCACTAAAACAGATTCTTTTATTTTCTTTTACTCGTCTTTTGTATTTACTCTAATTTACTTTGTCACATAGTATCATTTAAAAAGTCACGTAAACAACTTTTTACTCGATCGAAAGAAGAAGAAGAAGAAAAAAAGGACAGAGAAAAAAAAAGAAAGAAAAATAAGAAGATCAACCACACGAGCGAACCTTTTGAACGAGAAACATGTTCTTCTTACGTTATCGGGGGTCAAGATCCACGAAAAACAAAAGCAATGTATATAAACAGAGATACGTTGATAATAAGAAAAGTTTAGGGTCTAAACAAAACAAACGTATGTGTGTGTTGTATATAGGTAGATAGATACATGTATACATAAATATCAACATATATATATATATATATATTTATATATATATTTATTTATAGTTATTTATAATATAGTTGTTTATATATATATACATATATATAAATATATATACATATATATATATATATTTATATATATGTATAAGTACCTAACTAAAAGTCTAGTAAAAGTATATAAATATATGAGGAGATTATCAGAATGTAACGAATCGAATCGAAAAAACGTAAAGAAGAGAGAACAGTAGTTAAACGTTAATCCTTAAAGATTGTCACGAGTGAAATTTTGTTCGTATATTATGAAATAAATTAACGATAAGTAAGAATTAATTTTTTGCCCATCTATTCGGATTATATTATTTATGAGTGATAAAATTCTCATGAAATGAATCGATTCTCTTTCACATTTTATATTAACAAAATTAACATAACAAAACAAAATTAGATTAGAGCAATATCTGATTCTTTTCATTCTTTTAAGATTTAAAATGAATTAATATTGAAATTATATACATTATAAGTATCACGAATATTATTCGGATTATTATGAGTATTGATAATGTTATCAGAAAACAGATCAATTTTCTTTCATACGTGTAATTTTCTGTGAGTACAATTAATGTAATGAAAAAAAAATTAGCTTATGGTAATATTTGATCAGACTACTTCTAAGAATTACAGTTGATTACCATTGAAATTATAAATATCATAAATATCACGAATGTTATTTGTATTATCATCAATAGTTATAACGTTTTCGAAAAACACATCGCTTCTCTTTCTCTCTCTTCTCTCCCCCTTTTTCTCATATGTACTTTATTATGAAAAAAAAAAAAAAAAAAAAAATTTTAACCATAACAAATACAAAATTAACATAGATTGATATTTGATCAACCTAATTCTTTTAATGATAAAACTACATTTTCATTGAAGTTAAAGATATCATAATTATCACGAATAACCTAATTATAATTATGTATTTTATAATTATATATATATATATATATATATATATATATATATATACATAATTATAAAATATTTATATATTATCACGAATAATCTAAGATAATACATATAATATATACATCTAATAAGAATCATGGTCGATCGTGGTATGGTGACAATAAGATATGTTAGATAAATGACGAATGAATTCTATTCGATGGTCTAAATTCCTTACTCAAGGAATGAATAATGAAATTGCCGGTCGTCGTGCCATCAAGCATGGTTTGAATTATAACCTCGTATTGTATACTATGTACTTATATATATATATATATATATATATATATATATATATATATACGTACATACATACACATACACGACACATAACACATATAGGTATTTCATGTGTATATGTCAATGGTCGAACCGAAGGCAATCGATGAAGACGTTGATGAAAAAAGTATAACACGATAGTTACAATACTATTTTCTTGAAAAAGAGAGAGATAGAGAGAGAGAGAGAGAGAGAGAGAACGAGAGAAAGAGAAAGAGGTACTAAACGGTGCAGCAAAGAGGCAACGCGGATTGGACGAATGGGCGTGACGCGAAAAATCAATAGGATCGAAGGTGGTAGACTAAAGAGATGAATCGGTGCAACGTTGTTCTCTCGGTAAGGTGTGATTAACCGCACACATGAGATTCATATAGATGTCGTGTAGGCGTTAACTATTTACATTGATATTCTATTGTCTTGCAGTGACACCAAGTAGCGTGCATGTATGTATGTATATACGTATATATGTATGTATTTATGTATGGATGTATGCATTTTATCGTATCGTATCGTATCGTATTGTATTTCGCGTAATTACGAAACTTATTACACCACTTCTCTTCCTCTTCTCCTTTTTTCTTTTTTTTTTCTTTTTCTTTTTTACTTTTTTTTCTTTTTTTTTTTTTATATATTACCTTCTCTACGAATACCAATCACAATAATTGCGTTATTTTTCTTTATTTCATTCTTTTTTTTTTTAACATCTTTACTTTTATTTAAAAAGATTTCCTTTTCAAAATCTTCCCTTTTTCAATGATTTTAACGAATCGTTGTGCAATGAATATTAATGATCATCTTTTCTTTCCTTTTCTTCCTTTCTCTCTCTCTCTCTCTCTCTCTCTCTCTCTCTCTCTCTCTCTCTCTCTCTTTTATTTTCGTTCAATCCTTCGTAATGTCATGTAAATTTGAAATCATAATTAAGAGTAGGTTCTATTGGTCGTTGCGATTAACTCGAATTTTCTAATTTTTCCTTTTCCTTTTTTATTTCTTCCTCTCATTTTAATACCAAAGCATTTGATCGATCGACGCTTAAAACTATGATATTTCAAATAAATTTCTTTAATAATGAATCGTAACCTCATCAAATGACATAAAACCATTTATGACTTTTATAATGGATAATAAAATAATATACAATTTATCTAAATTTATGAATTTTCCTTTAATTTTCATTTTGTTTGAAGTTGTACGTTTTAACGTATGATCGGCTCGTATATTGATATGTCTAAATCTTTCTTGAATATTATTTCTATTTCTTTTTTTTCCCTTCAAAAAATTAATCTTTACTACGTATTATGGAGATTAATATTTATTAATTATAAATTATACTTGTATACGTGTTATAAAAATTGCAAATTTTCAAATTCGATAATTTTTTCGTTCAGAGAAAAAAAAGAAAGAGGATTGTACAGAGTTAATCGGATAAAAATTTATATTGTGAAATATATATATATATATATATATATATATATATATATATTTATATATATATATATTTACATATATATAATATATTTACATATATATATATAGTTTTCATGGTATATAGTTTACGTAGTATGTTCACTATAGATTATATTTCTCATCAAAGTAAAAGGGAATATAAAATAAAAGAATTCACACGTGGATTCACTATTTTGCTGTATCGTTACGGCATACACGCTGTCCATTTCTCACGAATGAATTCGAACGTAATAGAAAATCTTTTTATTCTATCCAAACGAGAAAACTAAAAATGATAGTGGTAGTGATGTTAGTGATGGCTGTACGAAAAGAACCTCGTAGTCATTGCAAATGGACCTTTCAAGGAACGTTAAAAGATTCAAAAGCATTCACTTTTTCCTCAGCTTTTCCTTTGCTGACTGCTATGAAATAAAATGTTATCAAAGAGACGTAAATGTTTTACATACGTTTTATTATTTTAAACCGTATTTATATCCATATCAATAGGAGATATGAAAAAGAAATAGAAAAACATTTCGATCAAAAAATGTTTCAAAATTGACTTACAATGAAAGATTTAAGTATTTGAATAATAAATAAGTATTTTCATATTATAATCCACATTATATATATTTATATATATAAATAGTAAATAAATAAATAAAAATATATTTTATATATATATATATATATATATATATATATATATATATATATGAAATCATAATTCGTACATACACACAAACACACACGTATATATAGATATAATTATTTTCAAATCTAAATAAATTCGATAAAAAACAAAGAGAAAAAGAAGAGCCTGATTGTTCTTACAAACAAATTTAGTCTTAACATTAAAAAGAAATTCAAGAAATTTTGAAGGACGATTGAGTCTGTCCGCTAAAGTGCACGAAAAAAAAAAAATAATAATCCGATAAAAAAAAAATAATTACACCTTTTCTATATTCACATTTGACAATGTTAATCCCACACTAATTTTAGAATTTTTATTTCTTCCCATTACTTTCTCCTTTGCGAATAACGTCCAACTCTCGCGTTTATTTACAAGTCCGAGAGTGAAAAATATGAATGTTGTTTTCACGAGCATTTCAATATCGAGCATACGCATATTTAAAGGGAGAGAAAGAAAAAAAACACACATACTTACATATATACATATATATGTGTGTGTATATATATACAACGTCGACTATGTTTCATACACTGTAAACACTTTAAATAATAAAGCGGCTAGTGTGTACTTCCGTGCACCCTTCTGTTATTACGTTCCGTTGAAGGGTACTGGGTAACAACGCACCACGAGTTGGTTCGTACGTCTGCTTTCGTTATATCCTATCGTAAGGCTTACAGGTATTTAAATTTTTCTCGATAACCCTCCTTTCGAACATTTTCATCGTTAAATTACATTCTCATCTAATGGAAATCATCCACATTTGTGGTATCGGACGATTTGTAATATCAAAACTTAAAACAGACTGATGAAAAAAGTAATAATTGAATTAAATCCACCAAAAATTACTATCTTTTTCTCATATATATATATATATATATAGTACTTTTTCTTCTTGCAAATGAATGTGCACGTGTATTATCGCAGTTTATCATATTGAACCATTCATTTCTTTTCTCTTATATTTTCTTTTTTTTAACTTCAATCAAATAAAAAAAATTACACACATATATATATATATATATATATTATTTATATATATATATATATATATATATATATATATATAAATGATTTGTTACAATGATTTACATCATCAGACGACATATCTCGCAAATAGAATCTGTTTCGACTGTAATTGTACTTAAATATCTTTTTATTATAGAAATCTATTCGTACAAAGAAAGATCGTAGACCTAAGGTTCCATTAAAAAAAATAAAATATAGACAATTTGAAAATCTGATTTAATATAATTATCTTGAGAAAAGAATATTTTTTGCATCATCAGATGTGTATCTCTTGAAACACTATAATTTTATCCTGCAACATTTTCTTTTTCATAAAATCAAAAACGACAAAGATATCTAAGATGATAATAATTATTAATTCTCTCTCTCTATCACTCCTTTTCTCTCTTTCTCTTCTTCTTTCTCTCTTTCTTTCTCTCCTAATTTATTTCATATATAAGAACATTCCAGAAAGTAAGAAATATTTTAATGATAACTCCGGCACGTTTAAACAAAAGAAAAATAAAAAGAAAAAGAGTTCGTATAAACGTACTATCTTTTTTTAAGTCCCATTTGACTTTGATTTCGACTTTGCAAAATACTTTCTATCGAAAATTAATTATTTCGTTACAAACGAACTTACAGCGAAATATTGTTGAAACGAGCGTTTAAATTCTTCGTGAGAGAATAAAACGTACGTTTTCCAAGAAATCCAAGAAACGTCCAGACATTTGAAAAGATATTGAGAGATTCATTGATGAATTGTTTACAGGTTTTATATTAACACGTGAACAAAATCACTCTGAACGTTTTTAAGAAAAGTTATAAGAAAAGTAAATAAAATAAAGATGATTCGTTGAAAATCAAATCCATTCTACCTTAAAATCAAAATCGTATATTTAGACGAATTTTCATTCATCGTTTAAACGTACTACAGTACGTTATCATTAAAGTATTTCATGCTTAGTCTGAAACATCTTGTAATATCTTCTCCATATTTTATACGTATATATACTTATGCATACATTATATATATATATATATATTATCTATGTATATATATATATATATATATATTATCTATGTATATATATATATATATATATATATATATATTATCTATGTATATATATATATATATATATATTAATTCTAATCCTTATAGAAAACTAAAGGAAGCGCCTTATCTCTCTCTCTCTCTCTCTCTCTCTCTCTCTCTCTCTCTCTTACACACACATTCACTCACTTATTCTCTTTTTCTTCCGATTTACTCCACGATAAACGTAACTATAGTACTACTGGTAAAGATTTTGCATAAAAACTGTATTTGACCTATTTCGATTGCCAAAGTCTTTTCCAAAAGAATATCTTCGAGAATTTTCGAACGACATGATTTAGTTCTTTCTCTCTCTCTCTCTCTATTTTTCTGCAGATATATATGATACATATATACACACATACATATATACATACGTATGTACAATACATACATGTATATGTACGTACCGACGTGCATACCGTACGTACAGACGATATAACAAAGCCATTTTTAAACTTTTCATCCATTTCTTCTGTACATACATATGTGTATGTATTTCGTACTTTAATAAGACCAAACTTATGAACTTGTTTTATTTCCTTAGAATGATATTATGCACTTCCAACGCATATACGTGTTCACATATAAAAACAATTTTATTTCTACAGTGGATATATATATATATATATATATATATATATATATATATATATATAAATACACACATATTTGAAACATCTGTTATCCCTCTTCTCCTCTATTCCCTCTCCTCCCTATATACTCTATCCCTTATTCCCTTTCTCCCTTTTTAATGTAATTCCAGTGTGCACGTCACCTACATATAACCTCGTTAGAACAAGGGAAAAGAGAACACCGTCGAATGTTGTATCGGATTGGCCCTAGCGACAATTTGATGAAGCTCGTAGGTAATAGGGAAAATATCGAGATATAATTCGATTCCGCGGTCGTCTATCTCGTCTATGATGATGAAGAAAGAGAAATAAAGACAGACAAAGAGTGAGAGAGTGAGAGAGAGAGAGAGAGAGAAGAGGGAATTTTATAAATTGTTTTTGTATGAAGATTTGCACATCTTTGCGAAATTTCTCAAGAGAATATAAACAGGGACAGACAGAGGAGAAGGTATATATTTTTTTTATAATTCTATCTCTTTTTTGTATTTTTAATTCTTTTTTTTTTTCTTTTTTTTTATTTTTTATTTTTGTTTTTATTTATTTATTAATCTTTATTGCCGCACAAAAATTGTCCATTGACTTGTATAAATACTACATGAAAATACATATTTCAGTGTGAAACTTGATAGAATTTATAAATAAAAAAGAAAAACGTATTTTTTTATTCGCGATTCGTGATAAAACGGTTTCGAAACTACTCTCGAACTTTTAAATCATTTATTCACGTTGGTGTTACGTTTTTACGTTCTACGATTTTTTTTTTTCTTTATTTTTTTTCTTTGTTTTGATTTTTTTCACGAATTTAATCGTCCAATTACGAAACGACATTAAACGTGCATCATAGGTCTTCTATTAGTTAATTATTAGAAAATTTGATTAATCATTTTGGTGTGTTTCATTTTGTTATCTAATTCACGTAGCTGAATTACGGTCGAAGAAAAGGTGTTCAATCGGATTAGAAAATATCATTGAAACCTTACACGTAGAGACTTTCGTGTTTCTTCGACGATGAGTCAAGAACATAATCATTGAACTTGTACAGACGTATATATATACATGTGTGTGTGTGTGTGTGTGTGTCTGAAGAAGAAAAAAAATTACTTTTATATTAAATATTAAAAGAACATATAAGTATAAGATATTAAATGAATTAAATTTTTATATACTTGTGCATATCTATTAAATTTATAATACATATGCGCATATCTATAGCTATGTAAGTATTATAAACGTAGCAAACATCGAGTAGAACGAATTATTTGAATGAACGTCGCGAATCGACGCTATGACATAGATTTAAGTACGAAACTTTTCAAGAGACATTTCTAACAGGGGCTTCTCGGTGTTATACATATTTTCTGGACTATGCAACGACGAGCTACATGCACGTAAACATATATAAATCAGTATTTATACATGCATTATGTATCTCTATATATATATATAAATACATAGTAACATGTTAACGTATGTATTACGTGTAAATATTTTTTGAAAAGTTCTTTATTGAAGATTTATTGAAAAGTTCTCTCCATTTTATTTCTTTTTTTTCTTTTTTTCTTTCTTTTTTTTACTAAAAGAAATAAATAAAAAATAAATAAAAATAGAAAAATAAATTAAAAGGAAATTCTATTTGATAAATATTTAAAATGGAAAATATGTACATATATAATTGTGCAGTAAAATGAACAGTAATTATGAGAAATATATATATATATATATATATATATATATATATATATATATATATATGTTCATATATTTCTATATATAACATATATATATATATATATATATATATATATATATATATATTTGTTTATATACGTATATTTTTACCATCAAATACTTATATATGTTTTTACATATCTATATAAAGAGAAAAAAATTTTAATTTAAAAATAATTGTGAACTAAGTAGACACCAATTATAAAAAACGTACGAACACGTATTCCCGCATATATGTATATTCGCGTACATATTTATTTTCGACAACGTACATATATACCTATTACGTATGAAAATTTTTATGAAATATTATTTAAAAATAATAGTACACTAAATGGATAAGTTGTATTTAATAACGTGATAAATATACGAAATTTTGTATATTCAAATAAGTATGTACATATATACGTATACGCATACACATATAACGAACATATTATGTATAATGAAAAATTCATCAGTGCTAATGCTAATGTATCGTTAAGTGTTGTAATACGTCTATCATGAAATCGGATAAATATAAAACGGGACAGTCAATCACAACTACGGTTTATACTATCGTAGTCCGATATCGGTTGAATTGTGCATGATGCAGGTCGTTAGAGAAAGTGCACTTCAACGTTCGTATGCGTGGCAGTAATGCAATTCTCTCGAATTTGGCGGGAAGCGTGGACAGTTGACACCCGTCACATCGAAATTACACGAGTCGGATAGCGTACGAAGGTTTAGTGCTCTGTGTTATGTACGATGAAATCTCCCCTTGAAATATCCATCTTCGATTAGAACGCATTTCATCTATGTATACCACAGTCGGTACTGTACATATACATATATATATACATAGTCGGATGGATAGATATTTCGTATCCATTGATGCATCCATGCACTTCGAAACCAGCCTATACTTACTTTGGAGAAACAAAGTACTACTTACAGCCGCCCTTTTGTTTCGGCGATGAGCGTGCCGTATTTTCGTTGTAACTTTCCAGCTTCGTTTTTCTCTTTTTTCTTTTTTTTATTTCTTCATTTTTTCTTTTTTTTCTTTTTTTTTTTTGGAGATATCTTCGCATTTTCTCACGAAAATGAATAGTAGAGAATGATAATAGTATGAAAGAATGCAGCCAAGAAATAAAGTCAGTCATGCTTATTTCCTTTTCAATTTTCTGATAAAACGATGAAAAAAGCAAAGACATTCGATGAATTTTACTTTATCTCAATTTCGATATTCTCTCTTTATATATATTTCTCTCACTCTCTCTGTCTCTGTCTATCTATCTGTCCATCTATCTCTCTTTTTTTTCTTCTTCTTTTTTTTCTTTTTTCTTTCTTTCTCCACGATATATCTTTCTACTTCTATCGACCGTCGTAAAATGTCGATACTTCGCTTGGACCGACATATTTCTTGAGAATGTAAACCCTCTTTGTTAACTCGCATACTTAATACGCCATTCTATGATTTGTCGAGAAATAAAATTATATAAAAAAGAAAACGATAAAGCGATATAGAAATATTTCTTTATGGATATTTACTTATATTCACTTAACGATCTCTCTCTCTCTCTCTCTCTCTCTCTCTCTCTATATATATATATATATATATATATATATATATATATATATATATCATTTAATAGTAATAATAATCCAATGTTAAATATCGTATTCGATTCTATTCATTTTCATCACAGATTGCCGCTGTAATAGGCAATCTTCGTCGTTGCATCGTATGCAAGGCTAAGATGCATTAGGAATACTGTAGAGTTTCTCACACGGGAACGTGCACGATAGAGAGAGAGAGAGAAAGAGAGAGTGTCAACGCGAACTTTGCCTCGAAGTCTCGCTAAGTCAATTATGCGCTAAGTATAACCGTATAAAATCACGGTTACCATCGTAATTACATGGAGATCCGAGTGGCAAGACTATAAGCGAATATAGCGTAATATAGCACGACGAGTGGGTATTTTGTTGATAAGAAGAAGAAAAAAAAAAAGAAAAAAGAGAAAGAAAAAAATCGATAGATAGCGATAACATGCACGATGGACAATAAAAAAAAGAGTAAAAAAACGGGACGAAAGAGAGGAAACAGAAGGGGGGAAAAAGGGGAAAAAAATCAAATCATTTCCTGTAATAATATTTAATCGGATATGTGTAGGTGTGATCATTCGTTTTTTCGTTTTTTTTTTGTCGTTTTTCCAAAAGACGGTATCGTCAAAATGCATGCACACCTATACAAACATATACACACACATACCTGTACATTTACCTATAGAGATTCCTATATATATACAGAACAAGAAAGATAGAGAGAGAGAGAGAGAGAGAGAGAGAGAGAGAGAAAATATCAGAGTAGTTTTGCAAACGTAAAACACAGCGTATATTCGTGCCGAGTAAAAAAGAGAGTATTCACTCGTTCGTATCTCTGAGCAGACGAGAAGTAATTCCATAAGTGAGAGTACCCTCATAGGTTAATTATGCGTTTCGTAAAACGGTCTAGACTACCGTTTTACCTTCCTTGACATGCATATGAGCCTAACGTTTTTTCTACGGCTAACATTTTTTCATAAATGAGAAATAGAAAGAGGGGGAGAGAGGGAGAGGAAAAAAAGAGGGGTTATTTTTCTCATTAAAACGATTCAGACCTTTTTTCCATTTTAATTGCAAAACGAATAATATCTTTAAAAATATACGAGATTTCACTCTCTCTCTCTCTCTCTCTCTCTCTCTTTCTCTCTCTCTCTCTCTCTCTCTCTCTTTCAAAATCATTAAACGTATGAGAAATGCTTTATCAATCAGATTTAGACGAATTATTTTTTCATTATTTCGACGATAAAAATGATATAATTTTTATCGCAGGGACTCTGAATAGATTCACATATGAGAAAGAGAGAGAGAGAGAGAGAGAGAGAAAAGAGAAAACGTGACAAGACATCACTGTCATAATTTCAAGATATGTATCTTTGATTTTATTTTTCTCTCTTCTTTTCTCTCTCTCTTTCTCTCTCTCTCTCTCTCTCTCTCTCTCTCTCTTTCTATCTCTCTCTCTTTATCTATTTCTATTTCTGACTCTTTCTCTCTTTTAAATAAAAATCCATGCGTCGAATTAATTCAACGGAAACGCTATGTCATCGTCAAATATGCAAATCTTTCTAGCGAACCACATATATCAAACGAAACTATGATATATATATATATATATATATAGGTGCAATAAAAAAAAAAATGAAAAACTAAAACAAAAAAGTAGAGAAAAAAGAACGTAACAGTCACTCGGACTATAAATCATTTCAATACGTTTCAATGCGAGTGTTAACAATATAATACGATACAAATCGAACATTTTATTTCATTGTTAGATCCTTTTTATTTTTTTTTTTCTTTTTTTCTATCTTTTTTAATTCCATCGTACAACGTCGGCATCAATCATTTTTCGTACGGATTATTAATAGAGACACAAAAGGAATACAATTCTTTATAATTTTATTATAAATATCGGTATGCTTTAAATAACCTTATACATAGATTTTTTACATAGATTTTTTGACCATAGAATTATGCGAACTATTTATCCATGATAGTAATATGTTCTTTATGATAGCGTGATAACACTATCTATTTGCGTTGATCAGTATTATTATTAATTAATATGTAAGTATATAAATATTTTGTCAAATAAATGATCGATGTATCTATACGTGAATATTTTGATCGGTATTATATAATTAAGTGTCAGAATTGCATAACTTGTGTATTATGTATTATTATTTTATTATAAATATCTACCGATCAGATTTATATAAAATAATGATCAAATGTTTAAAAATACTGACTCAATAAATAGCAACCATAAAATAATACATGTTCAATATACGAGGTCAAGGGATGGGGATTCTTCTTTGATGAGGAGATATGAATGTGTGTGTGTATGTATGTATGTGTATGTATGTGTGTGTACAAAGCGATTACTATAGCAATTCTTGATATTAGAACCTTGATTGAGTCTTAACAATGACCGTGTTATTTGCTGTTGAATCTTTGATTTATCATTTTTGAAATATTCATTGTAATTCATCAGTGAATAATTTCCAAATGCTTTAATCGATTATAAAAGAATTTCAATCGTTTAAATTCCATCGAACTACTTTCCATAACTTCAAATTTAAATTGAAAAGATTTAATTTTCTTTAATGGAAGTTTAAAAGCTAATGATATAGAGTATGACAATAAAATATTATAATAATGAAATAAAAACGATTAAAAATACATATCCGAAAGAATTTTGTCGACGTTTGCTATTTTACTTGAAAATTATTATTAAACTCATGTTTAAAAGTAATTTTTCGGAATTTATTACTTAAGATTAATGATTAAAGAAATTACTAGAATCCAAAACGATCGTGATAATTGAAAGTATTGTAATATATTGGACGACGGGATCATTTACAAATAATTTTCAAAGATATCGTATTAATATCCATTTTGATTTTATTCAATCGAAATCTATTAAAGCATTTAATTTTCCAATTCGTTAGACATTATCAGCTTCTTCGAGGGTATCGCTTTTATCCTTTGTACTTCTATTATATTGATCAAACGTTTTACGGTGTAACACTTGATAGCAGGAAACTACAAACGATATCTTCCTCTTCGATCTTCTTATTTCCTTCCGTAATCGTATCTTTGCTTCTTATTAAGAAAAAGAAAGAAGAAAAGAGAATAAGAGGAAGAGAGAGAGAGAGAGAGTGAGAGAGTGAGAGAAAGATAAAGGCAGCATTATTTTTTTGTTTGAAAAAGAATATAAAAAGATTTGCATCATTCGAGAATGCCATCGAATTCCTTAGACTTTGATGGAAAAGAAAACGAATGATAAAAAAACAAAAAGGAGATAATTGCCTCGTTGAATATTCAACGATGATGTAAAGTATATCATATTAATATTAATGTTTCAAAATAATTATGAATTTTTAACGTAAACGTTTAATTTTTATTCTTTTTTTCCAATAATATTATATATATATTTAATTGGATATATTATATATTATATCCAATTAAATATACGTTATTCTATATTATAAACTTTATAGATATTTTTTATTTGTTATTAAATCAAGCAAATTGATACTAATATAATAACTATAATTGATACTATATTATCTTAATTGATAATAAATTATGTAATATCATTGTATATAAATACACATTGCTCTTCCACGTTTTCCAAAAATATAGAAATAAAAGATTAAATTTAGTCAGAAGGATATATAGAAAAAAGAAGGAAACAAGAAAAAAAGAAAAAAAGAAAATTAATCAATAGCATCACAAAATTTTAATATAAAAAAATTTGATTAGATGATATTGTGAATGACGTTAAATATGTTCCTAAAATAATATTCAATGCGAACGAATCGGGAAAATAAACGAGTATATAGTATAAAGAAAACATGGAGTACATAGAAAAACACAAAAAAAAAAAATAAAAAGAAATATTAAAACAAACATAAATCTTAATGCATTATCTTGCATAAGTATAAAAAATATATTATAATTAATCTATATATCGAAACAAAAGAATGCATTATGAAAAATTGACGAATATATATTAGTGAAAACTTTTCACGAAATTTTTTTTATTATATAATATTTAAGTGGTAGAAACTTGAGACCATTCGAAGAAGAAGGATGTTTATATACATAGATGACGTTTTGTGTACACATACACACGCGCGCACATGCATTTATATCTCCAACAACATGGAATTGTGAACCCTCCTTGAAAAATAAGTCAAAGGTTCAAAGGGTAAAATGGGCTAAGAGAAATTCGAGTACGTATGATATCGAACGTTTCATTTAGCTTTTTTTTCCATTCAATGAAAACACGAGAGCACTTAGGATCGTTCATGTATTTTGAAAATGTCGCATGTTCATTCACATGGGGATAAAATCATTGAATAATCAGAGAAAAAGGAGAAAACAATATTTATTACTTATAATAATACAATGTTTAATTTATAATTTGTAGTATAAAATTTCATTAAAATGAAAATTATAATGATCTAATCGTTCTATTATCATCGTTACAATATTTATTAGTTTTAATTAAACTAGATTATAATATACTATACTCTATATATAATATAATATAGTATACTATATTATACTAATATATAATATACATATAGTATATTACTATACACTATAGTATACTCTTACATACTACAATATTATACTAATATATTGTCATATCATTAGTATAGTATAAGTATGTATTTATTGTCAGTATAATGTGTGTGTATATTTACGCACATACATACATACAAAATAATAATATATAATAATAATAATATAATAAAGAAGTTAGAGTAATATAATTTTTGTTTAAAAATTTATATAAAAAAAAAAAATAGATCATATGTTATTACTTTTTCACTATACATGCATACTAAAGATATATTTTGTGTTTTTTATTTTTTTATTATTTCCTTTTATTTTCTTCTTTTTAAGGGTTGGTCAAACTGGGCGTCCACTGCGTGTTGGGCAAGAAAGTGGCGATCAAGATCATCAACCGCGAAAAATTGTCGGAGTCCGTGTTGATGAAAGTTGAACGCGAGATTGCCATTATGAAGCTGATAGATCATCCCCATGTTCTCGGCCTTTCGGACGTTTACGAGAATAAGAAATATCTGTGAGTAAATGACTTTTCTTTCTGTTTTTCTTTTCTTTTTTTACAAAGCTTATAATTTAATAATCTTCAATCGATTTGTTTTATTTTGTCAAGTCGAGACATTTTAATTCAAGAGAGACGAAAAAACGATCGAACGATTAATTCAATTTGATACAGTTCGTTGACCTCCTTACGTCTATCTTTTTGTATGTTTTTTTTGTCCTTTTTTATTTTTATTTTCTTCATTCTTTTCTCTATGTACGATAGATACCTCGTTCTGGAACACGTCTCAGGTGGAGAGCTCTTCGATTATCTGGTTAAGAAGGGCAGATTAACGCCGAAAGAGGCCAGAAGATTTTTTCGACAAATCATTTCCGCATTAGACTTTTGCCATAGCCATAGCATATGGTAAGTTAAGCCATGTTTTTATTTTTTTATTTTTTCATACGATAATATTGCAACATACAGATATGATCGATACAAATGTGACTGAGATATAAGCTAAAATGAAAATTATTTTTCCACGAAAAGTCCGTTATATTTTTCATATTATAAAAAAAATATCGAAATTCCATTATACCTATGAAAACTTCTTGATTTTTATGTCCGTTGAACGAAGATTTTAAAACAGATTTCGAAAAAAAAAAAAAAACAAATTCGATATATCATAAATTTCTCATATTCTCTTCAATGTGAAGAAAAATATTTATCACAAAAGTTTTTCTCGATACAAATGATCGAAATCTTATGGCATTGTTCTCATTAACGACGTTCGATTGTTATTCGTTCGATTTGTTATTATTTAATAATTCTGAAATGTAAAATAATACAAATAAAAAAACCTTATTAGATATCTATACCTATGGATATCCGTAAAACGTAAATACAATTTACAAACCGTCTTTCTCCATCCCCCTATACCTCATCTTCTTCTTCTTCTTCTTTCGATGAGGCCTGCTAGGGACCACGTGCCAATTTCAATTCTTCACACTTAGCTGTTTTCTCTTCCGTTCCCTCCAATATTCCTTCATCTTTTCACTATGCTGTTTCTTTCTGTCCTCAGACCACTTCGCACCAGGTTTCTTCTTCAATCTTCTTTAGAATCCTTCCATGCTTAATACCCTCTTTCTAAAAATCTCTCTGTCTATAGTTTCTTCTTCACTTATATTATTTCTTTTTAGATCTTTTTTTACCTCTTGAATCTAGCTAGTTGTTGCCTTTTTCTCCCAAAGGTACATGAGTATCCTTTTTGTTAATCTGGAATTATCCATTCTGTAAATATGGCCAAAAAATTACAGTCTTCTTTTCCTTATCGTTTCTGTTATGCCTTCTATGTTCCTGTATATTTCATCATTAGATCTTAATTTCCATACTTCTGTTGTTTTCACTGGACCTAAAATTTTCCTCATGATTCTCCTTTCTAGTACTTCTAGTTTATCTAATCTATAATTTAGTATCAAGTATTCACTCGCGTATAAGCATTCCGGTTTCACTATTGTAGTATAGTGCCTTATTTTAAGATTTTTAGATAAACACTTTTTGTTATAAAAATTCTTAGTGACACCACACGCCCTTTCCATTTTGTGTACCCTTTCTTCTACTGCAGATTTTTCTAAACCATTTTCTTGAATTATTTCTCCCAGGTATTTAAATTTCTTTACTTTTTCCACTGGACCAATATTAGTAGTCAAAAATTTTTGAGCGTTCTTGATGTTTGTAATAAATTTAGTTTTTTTCTACGGAGATTTTCAAACCTGCTTTGTTGGCTATTTCTTCCAAGAGATTGATTTGTGTTGTTGCACTTTTTAGGTTGTCTGACACTATAGCAAAATCGTCTACGAATGCTAGGCAACTTATTTCAATGCCTTTGTTTTTTCTCCCCAAAGTTACTGGCGAAATGTTATGTTCTTTTAGCTTTACATTCCAAATTCTGACAATTTTTTCTAGAACACAGTTGAACAGAAGAGGTGATAAACCATCACCTTGCCTTACACCTGTATTTATCTCAATAGGTTTGGATATCTCATACATAAATTTTACTTTTGAAATTGTGTCAGTAAGTGTTTCATGTATTAAATTTGCCAATTTATTTTTAACTCCAAATTCACGTATTGTTTTATTTATGGTTTTTCTATAAACCGAGTCAAATGCCTTTTTAAAATCTATAAAAATTACAACTATGTCCTTTGAATTCAGTATCCTATGGCAAATTATGGATTTTAAGTTAAAATCCATATTCCCCCTATACCTCATATTATAATAACATTTTATTAAGAAATCTATTTAAAGTAGATACGTAATATTCTTACGTCAGGCACAAAGACTAACTGACACGATTGTCGTCTATATGAGTCTACTATATGAATTCTACGAATTGGGTTAAGGATTCGTTCTTAGTGTTTAGCGGGGACAGAGAAGGGAGGGAGAGGTAGAGGAAAGAAGTGGGAGTTAGGAGATGGAAGGAATTGTAAAAGGAAGCAAAACAAAGGGCAGACGATGAGGGTGAAGTTCGAAAAGGCCTAGTTGGCAAGGAGTATCGGGAAAACTGGAGTTGAATCGAATAAATTTTCTCTTCGCGATGGTAGACCTAATTTATAAACGAGAGGTAGGAGAAGAAGGAGGAGAAAGAGGAGGAAAAGGAGGAGACACCTTCGTAAGATTAGTTCACTCGATCGAGAATATAATGGGGCGTAGAATACCTCAGATAAACTTTGAGCTAAATTAAAACATTACGTGATTTCATGAATTTTTGTTTTTTTTTTTTTTTTATAACGCAAATGCGTTTTCAAACCTATCGGATTATTATTTCCGAGGGTACGAAGAATATTACAGTATTTTGTTTGGAGTCAAAATTATTCATTCTATATTATAAATGACAATAGCTGTTCAAAGTGCCTGCTGGGATGTATAGCGCATCCCAAAGTGCACAACTTCGAAATTACTTTGAGGTATGCCCAAACAACTAGGATTATAAATACATATATAAAATTATATCAATCGTTTGTTGAATTTAACACAAGGCTAAATCTAAGGTGGCCATCGTTCTTTTATTTTTTTCAGTCATAGAGATTTAAAGCCTGAAAATTTGTTATTGGATGAGAAGAACAATATTAAGATAGCGGATTTTGGGATGGCGTCGTTGCAGCCAGCGGGTTCAATGTTGGAAACAAGCTGTGGCTCGCCCCATTATGCCTGTCCGGAAGTGATCAGAGTTAGTTTCTTAATATGATCGTATGATAATATATTCTCATTTTGACAAACTATTCTGTCGTAATAAAACAAAAACAACAACAACAATAAGAACAATAAGAAAAATAAAAAAGAAAAACAAAAAAAACAATGAAAAATAATGAAAACAATGAAAAACTCATTCTTTCATTCATTACAGGGAGAAAAATACGATGGTAGAAAAGCAGACGTATGGTCATGCGGTGTTATACTTTATGCACTTTTAGTTGGAGCTTTACCCTTCGACGACGATAATCTAAGAAAATTATTAGAGAAAGTTAAACGCGGAGTGTTTTACATACCACACTTCGTACCACCGGAATGCCAGAATCTACTTCGAGGAATGATAGAGGTTGATCCGGACAAAAGATTAACGGTAAGCTACTTACACAATGGCAAATCGAATTTCTCTCTTCCCTTCGCATTCCCCTCCCCTCTTCCCTCCTTCATCTCACCTATTCCATTTACCGTAACATACGATCGTGTTCCTAATACTTTATTTTTTCTATTTTCTTTTTCTTTTTTTTTTTTTTGCTACATTCTCTAGTTTTTTTTCTGTTTTGTTTTAATTTACCAATCGTTCAAATTAAGCACAAGAAATATAATAATGTAGAATATACTCCACGTACATACATCGTAGATATAAAATAAATATCTGCATCCTATGTGAAAGTGTACATAATATAAAATATGTATTGCATAAAATAAAATAATAAAATAAATATACGTATCCTACGTATACTAAATGTATAAAAAAAGAAATATATATATATATATATACATCCCCAAGTGTATTATAAATATAAAAATAAATATATATTATACGTATACTATGTATGTTATAATAAATTTATAATCATGTATAGTACGGATATAATACATATTTATAAGTATGTAACGTCTCATCCCTTTTTGTTCTTTTTGATTTTATATCTTCTTTTTAAATTAATCTTTTTAATCTTTTAATCTTTTAATTTAATTTTTTAATTTAATATTTTGAATATTTTTATAATATTCAAATAATATCGCGCATAACGATATTATTTTTCAGCTTGCCGAAATAAACAGACACCTGTGGGTAACGGCGGCGGGGAAAGGAGAATTAGAATTGGAATTATCGATGATGGACGTGGTGCAGACGCACGTTCTTCCGTCCGTTGATGCCATCGATCCTGACGTCTTGCAAGCGATCGCTAGTTTGGGATGTTTCAAAGAACGCGATAAATTAATTCAAGAACTTCTTAGCCCGAAGTAAGAGATTTTCGAAAGGAATTATAAAAGATTAATATAGAGAAGTATAACAAATAGATTATTATACGTTCAATCAATATTATTTTATTAATCGTAAGTATTTCTTAAAACAAACAGTCAGTATTTATGAGCATAATTTCAATAGAATGTTTGAAAAGCGAGCATTAACTTTAACAACAAAAAAAAAAAAAATATGAGAAATGACCATATACTCGCTAATAATATTCTAATTTTAAAAACTTATCCTCTTCATATTCGTACGATCGATTAGCATAATATATCGAATCGAATTATTGATAGATTTATTTAGTCAATCTCTCGATAACAAATTCGATCGAATTTCGAATATTTTTTCCCGGACATGTCTTTCCTTTATATATTTATTTTTTTGTTTTCTTTTCTTTTCCTTCTCTTATCGCGATATCAATAATTATATGATTGTTTTTTTCTTTTTTTCCTCCTTTTTTTTCTAGTCATAACACGGAGAAAGTGATATACTTTCTCTTGCTCGAAAGAAAACGAAGGAGGCCAGCATGCGAGGACGAGCTCGAGGTAATGAGAGGTGGTGTAAGAGGATCTGGGGGACAATTGGAAGCCGATCCACCAAGAAAACGAGTGGATACGTGTCGTGTTAACGGCAGTACCGCGTTAAATCTTGGACAAATTAGTCATGGTTCACCTTTGACACCAAGAAGACAGTCAAGGTAAAATTAAACAATTTTTAAAGAATTATTGGCTTTGAAAAAAAAAATGAGAAATGACTATATCCTCGTTAATAATATTTTGATTTTAAAAACTTATCCTCTTCATATTCGTGTATATTAGATTAAACAGCTCCTCCTGTAATTATTTCAAAATCAATTTTTCAATTGAGGACAAGTTAAAAGCATTGACACTTTTAAAAATATTATATTATATTTTCTATTACCATTTTACTACCATTCTTTGTCTTTTTTGTCTTTTATATATATATGAATATTTGGATCAGTAAATAATGAAGTATCAAAGTTGCGTCATTATATATTAGATATTAATATTTTATTATAAATATTGATCAGATTTATTTAAAAATATCGAAAGGAAAAGAATATATTGAAAGTAACGGAATAAATAACAGCCAAATTAAAGATGATTTTACATATTCTTTTTCTATATCTTTCTTATTTTTTTTCTCTTTCTCTCTATTTTCTTCTACTTTCTTGTTTCCTTTATTCGTGCTTTCATTCACGATGACAAGGCATATTTCTTTGTAACGAAGAAAAATAACAATGTTAATGACGGCGAACGTCTTATCACAACTCTGACCTAGATCTTGGTTCTATCACTTTTCGATCACGGTACAGTGAACATTTGGCTTTAAGGAAACTCGAACAATTATTATATTTTGTTATAATTCTACAGCTCTTTCTTTCAGCGATATCTTTCTTCTTTCTTTCTTTCCTTTTTTATTTGTTTTATTTTCTTTTTTTTTCTTTTTTTTTCTATTATTAATTATTCGTTTTTTTGTATTCAATGAAATATCACAATATCAAACGAATTGTCGATAGCAAAAAAGTATGCATTGGCTGTGATTTTTTTGAACAAAAAAAAGAAAAATAATTACATTTTGCTAAAATTTCAATTCTTTTGTCTTTTTTATTCCTTTTTTTTTGCATTCAATGAAATATCATTATTTCAAATGAATTTTCGATTACAAAAAAGTGAGTATCAGCTATGACGAGAAGTAATTACATTTCCTCTCTCCAATTTATTGCCTTTTTTTTCTTCGTTCATTTTTTTTTTTTTTTATATTGAACGCACATAATTTCAATAGAATATTTAACGGAAGAAAAAACGAGCATTAAGTTTTGAATAAATAATGAGAAATAATTATCTCCTCGCTAATAACATTTTGACTTGAAAAACTTATCCTCATCGTGCATACATTCATCGTACATTAAATGCTTCTCGTGTAATATTATTTCAAAATCAATTATTTTTGATCATGAACAAGCGAAGAACATTGATACTTTAAAAACAAAATAAAAAAAAATTATACATTACAAACGCATGGAAAATATATTATATAAAACGGAAAAAGAAAGAAATAAAATATGATCGTCTATATGCCTGATCGCTATAATTTTTTTTTTTCTTTTCTTTTCTCGTTGCAATCAATTTCTTTTTGTTCGTATTTTCTTTTCCTTCTTCTTTCCCAAAAGCTAATCGATTTTAGAAAAATTTTTTTCTTACCGAACCACGCTTACTAACTATAATGGACATTACCGTAATTATCAGGAAGGAAAACGTAAAAGCTTACGGACATCAGACCGACGTTTAATCGCTCGAAGCGAAAAAGCAAACGTACACGACCTTAGCTTTACGCTGCAATATCGCGTGACTTTGTTGTTACGCCTTTGGACGTGTCGCGTGCTCGATATCACACGCGTTTCCCGTTTCTTTCTTTTCTTCTTTTTTTTTCTTTCTCTTTCTTCCTTCCTTTTGTTTATCTCTCTTTCTCTCTCTCTCTCTCTCCCTCTCTCTCTTTTTCTTTTACTTTTCTTTTTTCATTGTTTTCTTTATTTTCCTTTTCGTATCCTCGCACGTTCAGCAAACCATGTAAGTTTTATACGGACGATTAGCACGAACACACATATCCACGAGCTTCTTTTAATGACTTATTATTCATTCCCTTTTTACTTCCCTTATATGTTATAATATCGAATCTCATGATCATGTAAACTTGATTTAACGATAAGATATGACCCAATTGATCATGTAAAAACAATTTAAGAAGTTATATATTTATTTTCTTTTTTTTTTCTTCTCTTTCTTTTCAAGGTACCACCACGTATCATTACTTGTTATAATAATTATTAACATAAATGATCAATCGATTTAATACTTAGATAATTTCAATAATTACACTGTTATATACTTATATATGAACGATTAAATAATCTAAATCATATACAGATATCTATATTTAAATATCATTTCGATTTATTATATTTTTCTTTTTTTATCATTAATAATTATATTCATTAGATTTATCGTAATTATTTATTCATGTTAATAATTACAAACAAGAGAAAAAAAGGGGAAAAAAAGGAAAGTAAAAAAAAAGAAACCAGGGAAAATCTTTTACCTTAAAAGGTCATTTTATTTCATCGAAATATAATTACACATATCTATCTTCTCGTAGACATCGATGTTGTTATAAATAACAGGGATATTTTAAAAGGTCATATAAATAAGATTAACGACGCATTTACCATTTCAGTGCGAGGCATCACCCACGACGTTCACCCAGTACCGGATGTCATACGCACGCATCTCACTCGCACGCATCGACACCTGGTGGTTCACCGTTACACGTACCGAACGTGCCAGGTCTTCTAAGTCCGCATAGATCGGTGCCAACCTCTCACATAAGTCAAACGGGTAGTCCTCATCGACTTTCGACTGTAACCACTACTGGTGGAAATGGTACTCCTCCGAGTCAAGGGGTGCCAACTCCAACGCCAGCCCTGGCCAACGTAGGGATCGAATTGAACGATGTTCAACCCGGTGAGTCCCTTTCTCTCTCTCTCTCTCTCTCTATTTTTATATCTCTGTTTTGCTGTAGAAATCCAATTTGCTTTTACTAAGCTCATTTGCCTATACTCTCTGTGTGTAATATACATTAAAATTCTTAACAAGTTTTCTTACACGATGAAAACCTTCTTCTTGTTCTTCTTCTTCTTCTTCCTATTCTTATTCCTTTTAAGCTATTTTTGTATAAACGATCCGAGGCAAAGAACAAAGAAGAAAATAAAGGATAAAAAAATGAAAAAAAAAAAAACAAGAAATAAATAAAAAAAGAAGAGATAAAGTAAATATGGCATAGCCGTTCCATCCAGAATATCCATCAAACAATCTTAGAAAAGGAATACAAAGTGACTTTGAACGATATCATGAATAAATCGGAGTATATGTTATGAATTTCGATCGATCGATCATTCCTCCGAGCATCTATTTTGCAATTTTATAACACAGATAACATAAACTTTACCAATATAAGGGTAAGTTTTCACTAGGATCGATTAATCGAAAACTAGACGTAGTACGTATTCCTCTTGATAGACGATATAAAAAAGTATCATCAGGCAAAGGCAAATATATTGCTTTGGCAGCGACGACGCAAACGAGTTTCTATAATCGAATTGATATCTGCGCCAGACATCGCTTTAACCGAAACCATGTGTGTGAAAGAGAAAGATAGAATGAGAAAAAGAGATAGTGAGTGAGGAGAGAGAGAGAGAGAGAGAGAGAGCGATCCTTCTCATCTTTGCCCATTCAAGTCTTATTTTGAAATTCATCTAATCGATAATAACTCGCTAAATGGCTAATTCTCCGAGCCAGACGATCAAATGCAATAACGATATATATGTCTGCGTGTGCATGTAGATATATATATATAGATATGTAGATATATATATATATATATATATATATATATATATATATCTGTAGGTGTATATATATCCTTCTCTCTCCCGAGATCCTCTCTCTCTCTTTCTCTCTCTCTCTCTCTCTCTCTCTCTCTCTCTCTCTCTCTCTCTCTCTCTTTCTCTTTCTCTCTCTTCACTTTGGTAGCCTTCATCGAGAAACCGTCAATCGCAGTAACATTTCATGTGTCACTTCAAGTCCTTCCGAAAATGTAATTTTCCTGACTTTCCGTTTCCTGTTCTCGTATATCGTATAGAAAGCACGGTAATTATATATATAAATATAGAAAACTATTAATTATTAAGATATATTCAATAATTAATTTTCAATATAATTTGCTTAAAATATTTAATTAATTAAAATAGAAAAAAAATGCAGTTCCGTTCGATAAGAAAAATTAAAAATCACTAAACTTCAGATTTAATTGATAGGTCGATTATTTTATATTTCATACTCTTGAAATATTCGTGCACATAAAATCATGAAACTTTTTTTAATATCAATCCGTATATACAAAAGGATTAATCTTAAAAGCATTGTCATATTCAAATCACTTAACTAATAACGTTTTAAAATACAAGTATCATCAATTATTGCCATTCCATATTTATTCCTATCACATACACACATAGGTATAATTTAAAATTCTAAAAGCTGTTTAGTAAGTATAATACCAAAGTGATTCCGATAATACTCTATAAAGAACATTAGTCGTTCCTCATAGCCGACTAATCTCACAGACTAAGGCTATTGAATTACGTCAGAGTTCCCTGTGTTTATCGTCTCGAGATCGCGTGTCAATGTTTAAATGGATCCTACCGCGATGACGACATCAATTACGATAATGTTTCTGAAAAATAATATATATATATTGAAATGTATATATAACGATATATAGGTATATACATACGTATATAAACTTCGTAACGTGAAATTATTTATTTTAATAATATAACAAATCAATAAATAAATAAATATATATATATATATATATATATATATATATATATATATAAACATTATATTAATACTTTTTTTTAATTCGAAACATATTTTTTATACCGTAAAAATTTTCAATTCGCAATTTGAAAATATTTAATTATTTTCTATATGAATATACTATAATGAATTTAATTGATGCATCTTTTGTCAAATAAAAACATTTATCAAAATGACAAATGAATTTTTATTTATAAATAATCATTAATAGAACATGTATATTTTTTACTTATTTGTTATAATTATATTAATTTTCTTCTTTTTCTTTTATTTTTTTTTTTGCGTATTATAAATTTATTTTTAGAAAAGAAAGAAAAAAAGAAAGAAAAAAGAAAAAGTACGAAACGAACACATTTAATTATAACACATTTATCGAGCTTAACGAACGGTAACGAGTTTCACCAGTGGGATTGAGGGAGGAGATAAATGGAATCAAAGATTATGTAAAAACGATCTTAGCTGGGAAAGGGATAAAATTATAGAGAAAGAAAAATCGTCGTCGTTGGACAATGATACTGCGAAATGCTTCAACTCGACGAATCGCGGCCATCCGAAGTGTTTGCACGGAGTCCGAACAAAGTCCGTGCCGAGGGCATTAGTACCCTCGTCGTCGTCTGAGTACCATGCTTTATCTTTTTGAGCGGGGTGGAGACGCTTTAAAATATGCAGGTGACCTCTGTGAAGCGTGGATTCTCTCTAACGAGAGAATACTGCACGAGAAATCGTCGTTAAAGAGATGTATAGCGAACAGTATAAGAAAAAGAAGAAGAAGAAGATATATATATATATATATATATATATATATATATATATATATATATATATATATATATATATATATATATATATATATATATATATATATATATATATATATATATATATATATATATAATACGATGAAACTGTCAACGTTAAAGAAAAAAATTATCCTCGTAAAAGTTGAATATATTCTTTGATATTATTTGCTCGCATCGACAGAATTTACGATCTATGTAAACCATTTCTACGAGCAAAATTTTTTCACATACAAAACTATACAACGAATTATTTATACGTAAAAATAAAAAAATATTGCGACGTAAATGGGAATTTCTTAAATTTTTAACAAAGTAAAGAAAGAAAATTTATATTTTTTGTTATGATATAGAATGTCATAGATCGATTTATAATCGAGTAATTAAAAAAGTAATAGGTAGTATCAAAGTCGCATACATATATTCATATATGTATACATATATATTTTTTAATGGTTCCATATTATCACGAAGGTATAGTCAGATGGGTCAACTTTGTAATTACCGACACAATTAATAATAATGAACTGGGAAGAACATTTCGAACGAGTCAGTGATAGTATCGTCGAAAAAAAGAAAAGAAAGAAAATATAGAATTCGTTTACATATTTTTCATTTTTTTTTATTCATGTCAAAACTTTCCTCTTGTTTTTATACGTTATTATGAATCGTACATCAACGAAAGAATATTAAAAATATTTGAAATCGTTAGATTAATCTGTTAATCGAAAAAGAAAAAGATAAATTATCTAGACTCATTTTTCGGATTAGTTTCGTAATAATAAAAAGAAAGAAAAAAAAAATAAAAAAAAATAAAAAGAAAAAAGAAAAATAAGAAACAAATTGTTCATTCTTCTTTTCACTTCTGTTGAAAATAAAATTAATTTACCCTGAAGTTATTTATATCTTTCGGTCCGCGTAAAATTTCATTTTGAATCGATCAAAATAAATTTGATATCGACGTGTATATCCGCGCGTACGACCCTTAAAAATCTCCCATCCAGTTTAACAGATTAGTGGAGGAAGGGCGTGGGAGGGGGAGGAAGGAAATAAAATACAAAAAATAGGAATTCCCTTGCGTTCCAATAGGTATACGATATATCGAGGTGGCACAAAACGCATCGATGAAATTCAGTTCGTTTTACAGTGGTCGCAGTCGGTGTTACACCGCCAGGCTCGCCACACACTGGCGCAGGTTCCGGCGCTTACCATTGGAGATCTCGATTGACCACATTGAAGAATTCCTTCCTGGGTAGCCCCAGATTCCATCGTCGTAAATTACTCACCAGTACGGAAGAGGTAAGAAATTTACGAATTTGCAGAACGTTTCTCGTTTATCGATTCCAATTCGATTCTATCCTTTTGAATTCCATCGACACAAAATTGCATTCGAATTTTTATCTTTCTTTTCTAAGGTACATCTAACACCGGAATCATCCCCGGAATTAACAAAAAGATCATGGTTTGGTAGTTTAATGACGACCGAAAAAGACGAAACATTTACAGTTCTCGTTAAAGGAAAACAATTGGCCAGCGTGAAAGCCGATTTAATTCACGCTTTTTTGTCGGTAAGCATAATATATATATATATAATTATTATACATACATGTTATAATTCAATCGTACACTTAATATTATCTCGTCAAATTTTCATCTGTTAAATTTTATTGTTATCACATATATATATATATATATATATATATATATATATATATATATATATATCGATTTACAGATAGCCGAACTATCGCACAGTGTGATTTCGCCGATGTCGTTCAGAGTAGAATATAAAAAGGGTAGCACGGCACCGGCCATGTTTCAAAGGCAGGTCCGATTTCAAGTTGACATAAGTAGTATTACGAAGCAGTCTAACGAGCCATTATTCGCCATTACTTTTACGTTATTAAGTGGTAAATATTAAATATCTTACTTGTTTTTTCCCTTATATTATTGATCTTCATCACTCGATTATGACCACCTCACGTATTTTCTTCTCTCTTTTTATTCCTTCTTTCTTTTTTCCAAATGCAAACGAACAATAACGTTTCTTCGAATCTCTCTCTCTCTCTCTCTCTCTCTCTCTCTCTCTCTCTCTCTCTCTATCTATCTATCTCATATATATCCTTGTCACGAGTTTATACCGAATAAAAGATGCGGCTAAGCGAATGACAAAACCGAAGGTACAAAGCCCTTTCAAAGTCTGACTGTAGGCACCGTAAACCGAAAAAGAGAAAGAAAGATGGAAAGATAAAGATAGGAATAGTGATAGAGAGAGAGAGAGAGAGAGAGAGAGAAAGAGAGAGGTGGTTTGGCGTTTGGCATTTGGCAGCCATCCAAGCGCAACTAGATCGATGTTACCTTGGCACGTACGCCTTCTCCATACCGCGTTAAATCTTATCTATGTATATTTTACGGACGAAAGAACTAAGGAAGGTATACGTTACCTCACATCTTACTTTCTATACCTTTGTTAACGTTTGGAAACACTGATTCGATGATGTCTTCGAGATTCAAGAGAAAAACAAAGAGACGAAAAAAAAAGAAAGAAAGAAAGAAAGAAAGAAAAAGAAGAAACAAAAATGCGACTGCACCCCTTTTCCCTCCTTTTCTAACAATTTTATTAAAAATTTACGATTATTTAAACAATTTCTATATATTACGTTTCTCTTCCATTAGGAAATATTCGAAGATTTAGGAGGGTCTGCGAGCACATACAATCGCAAGTATGTTCTAGAAATGTCGGTTTGAATTTAACTGGCCAGAGCAGAGCAGCACCACCGAGTCCAAGAGCATCTAGAAAGTTTGCCACGGAAATGAGCGAAAGTTCCAGCTGCGGAAGTGACACCAGCGAAAGGCTATTCCTCAGTCCTCATCCCGCTACCAGACAGGTAGTCTGTTTCAACAAGGTAGTGCACCATTATCATCATCCTTTCGCCATTTATATTTGTCTTTTCTCTCTCTATTTTTTTTCTTTTTTTTTCTTTTTTCTCATTGTTTCCCATCGGAGTATTTTTTCTATTTCTTTTTTTTTCTTTTCTTTTTTTTTCGTCCTCTTACTTGTCTCAACAAACTTTAAACGAACTCGGAAAGTCTACGTTAATGAAATGACAATAGCTACGTTAATTAGATCAGTATAGTATCTAATTGCAATTAATTCTCTCATAGGAAGAGATAGTAAATGGAAAAAAAAAAGAAAGAAAAAAGAATTAAAAAAAGTAGCTCTTACGCGTCAGTTTTAGGCACGACTCGGTAATCTCTTCTCAGTAATAACGATTTTCGATTTTAGTACCGGATAAAAAGCGAGCCGAAAATGAAAGCTAAAGCCCGAAGAGTGGTCTCGATGTGCTCTTGATTCACGTAAAAATCTTTTTATCGTTTTTTCGTCGATCAAGCAAAAAATTATTACTATTATTAAAAAAGAACAAAAAAAGTATAAAGAAAAAATAAAATTAAATAAAATCATCATTTCCCATATTAGTCGCTTAGATTGCTCGATAATCATCACGTAGTGAATTCTTTTTTAAATCTCTCACTAATCGCTTAAATCGTAGAAAATATTTTAGATTATATAGATAGCACCCAACCCGCCCCACCCCCTACGTTATAGAGAAGTTCCCTTTGATTAGTCTTAGTTTGAACGAAATAATAATTTTATCGTTTATATATACGTATATAAGATAAAATATTATTATGGCAAAGTGTAATTAATTGTTAATTTTTCTTTTTTCCCCTTCTCTCTCTATCTCTTTCTCTCTCTCTCTCTCTCTCTCTCTCTCTCTCTTTCTCTTTCTCTCTCTCTCTCTATCTCTATCTTTATCTCACTCTCACTCTTGCTATCTGTCGACGATCAGATCGACTCGGATATGGAATCGGACACATCAGTGTTCGATGTGAAGTCACCTACACGCGAAAATGGCCGAAGAAGTTCGACGTCGACCAACAATAACAATCCTTTACCTGGCGACTCAACACCGACACCAGGTAGTCCACCTAAAGCGGTTCGAAGTAATTCCGAAAGTCAAAACACACCGGAAAAAAAGTGCGTTACGACAATGAGCGGCAACAACATAGCGTGATACTATCAGAACTTACGTTTTGAATTCCA